>NW_024882953.1:0-158644 GCF_019059575.1 Amphibalanus amphitrite | reverse complement strand
AGCATCCCTGCTAGTGTTCCTCCCAACCCGTCCGCCTCAGAACCCAGCTGACCGATTTTCTTGGCGACTGCCATCCAGTCTGATCCGGGTCCTCCGGCGTTGAGCAGTTTGGCGGCCTGTTTGACCCACTGAGGCGCAGAGGCCGAGCTGAGACTCTCGTGGCGACTTAGGTAGCGGGCGGGAAGCACAGGTGCCAGGCTGACTTCTGAGGGAACATCAGGGCGGGGATCAGCTGGGACTGATTCAGATTCAGATTTAGATTTTATTGGACCCCATTGGGGTGACAGTCTAAAGGTGTGATGAGTATGGGACATGGTTCGGACAACCTGACATGGCCATTTGCGTCACTTGAAGCAAGCAATGCCACGAGTAGCTACTGCCTCATGTAGTTCGTAACGTATTTCACGTTGAACCTTTTGCCACTTCATCAAGAAAGAATGGATATGGCGGTTCTCAATCTGCCACTTTCCTCATCTGCCCCGTCCACTGACCGGTCGTCCGGTCGGGCTGGCGGCGCTCGAAGCAGCGCTTCACGTGCTCCACGGACACCCGTCGGAAGTCGCAGTAGACGGTGTCTCCGGAGAGGCACTGGTTCAGCGGCAGCGTGTGCAGACACTCGGGGGCCGGGCAGTCGGCGCGCCGGTGGACGGTGCACGGACGGCCGCACGGACACTCGACGGTAAACTGCCACTGCAGACGGCGGCACAGTGCCGCGCGCACCTCGGCTAATGTGGAGTCCAGTCGGCGATGTATCTGGAACGGGACAATGGTGAATGCTACAGATATCGTGTCGACGAAAGTCGGTATATATGCTAAAACTGTCTACATGGTATTGCTATTTGTATTAGCAAGAAACCATGGCGTTCCACGTTATCATTTCAAGCAAAGCCGACCTCCGTGATTCTGTCAAGTGACTGGCCTTCTTGACCAAATTCTATGACTGATATTTGCGACTGCCTTCCGTTAATTAGAGACCACGTCTCGTGACTGACCTGCAGACAGACGTCGGGGCTGGGTCCCCACGTGGGGCCGAGTCCCCGGTGGGTTCGTACTGACCTGGAGACAGGCGTCGGGGCTGGGTCCCCCGGTGGGTCCGCAGTCCGGCAGGGTGGGGTACGACTCCAGTCCGTCCTCCATCAGCACAGATATCCGCGCCACCGTCACCTGCAGGACAACATACGTGTTTTATACGATCAGCCGCCAGCTGACAGCTGACTTTACCAGCGATAGCCGGTTTCATTGAAACTTCCAGCTGCCGCATACACAATGCACGCCAACAGCTCCTCCTAAAGACACTGCTAACCTATCCTAAATCTTCACTGAACTCCATACTGAAATCTTTGGGTACCTACTCGAATATCGGTACGAACGAATTACGATGTTGTCGCTATTCGGACCAAGGACGGGACTGCTGGATCCAATGGTGGGTTTGGTCTCCTCTCACGTGTATTCTGGCCTGGTGCAGCTGTGCCACGGTCAGCAGCAACTATGAACCCTTCACGAAGAGTGGACGGTCGCTCGTTGATGGAGGGTGGATGGCTGCTTAGTGGACGAAGAGAGAACGGTTGTTCAGTGGACAAAGAGCGGACGGTTTCTCGGTGAACGGAGAGAGGACGGTTCCTCAGTGGGCGAAGATAGGACGGTTTCTCAGTTTCCAAAGAGCGGATGGCTGCTCACCTGTATTCTGGCCAGGTGGAGCGGCGCCGCGGTCAGCAGCAGCTCGTGCGAGCCGTCCACGAAGAGCCGCGCCCGGCCGTAGGACACGTGTGGCGCCCGGTGGGAGCTCTCCTGGGTCCAGACGGCCAGCCGTACCACCAGCTGACTCACCAGACTCGCTAGACAGTAGAGGGTGAAGTTAGCATAGTTTGGTACGGCTCATTGTGGTTCGGCCATGCCTCATCGATGAATGATTCTTGAATTCAGTTGATGACGGGAAACTATTCAGTCATAATCGTTTGATGAGGTCATCGATGCAAATTATCGATTAATATAGGACAATCGTGGTGGAGGTCTGCGCTCAGCACTAGAGGTCACATCTCAATTTAAGGTCATTTCTCACCGGTGAGGAAGCCGCAGAAGTCGATGAAGAGGGTCAGCGAGTCAGAGGGTGACCGAGGGGTCTCCTCTGAGCTCCTCGCCTGAGGGGAGATGAGGCTGGGGCAGCAGCAGCAGCTCGGGAAGAGGCACGCTCTCCGCCAGGTCTGGGAACAGAGGTCAGAGGTCAGGTGGTAAGTCAGAGTCAGGTCATATCTCGAAGTGATGTGAATATCGGATATTATCCGATGGAAGATAAATTTGCAAAATGGACGTATCAGCTCACAACCGGCCACGTCGGTATCCCACTTCCCAGTGACTAACCGTAGAGTGGCGGCGGCGGCGCCAGCGGGCAGACCAGCCCCAGTCGGCGCAGGACGCCCAATGTGATGGCACTGTTGGTCAACTGGTCCCAGTGTCGACTCAGCAAGGCCGCTTCCACCACCCCCTCGGACTCCAGACGCCGCCAGCCGCTGGGCGCCGACTGTCAGTAACAATGAGTCGGTAAGATCACACCGGATTGTAACAGTGTCGTTCGACTTGATGGTGATGTTAGGGGTCAGGCTGGTCTAGTGGTGGCAACAGTGGGTTAGACGAGGGCTGTCTGCGATGGTTCTTTGGGATGGCTTCCATAAGTCCAGGCTCTTTTGACTAGCTTTTTCCATCTATGAGCCCAGTAGTGACAGGAAATATGCAACAGACGCAACTGATGCAAGATAGTTATATGGGTAATGAGTGGCTCCGACTACATAGTAGCTCCAATTATATATGTTGAACTCATTTACGAATGCTAGTAGTGAAGCGTGCTCACCTGGTAGTATTTCCGTTTGGCGTTGATGACGTCAGCGAAGAGCTGAACGAGCCACTGGGGCGAGAGGAGCACCAGCCGGTGCGGGCCGTCTCCGTGCAGCAGCAGACTGCCCTGGTCGTGGTGGAAGCGCAGGAAGGTCGTCAGCTCCTCACCGGCCACGTCGTGCTCCGCCGCCATCGTCTCCATCTGGGGGAAGGGGCGTGGGGCAGTGAGAGGTATGTCCCGCGCCCCGCTGGGGGGGGGGCAGAATCTGCCCCCTCCCGTTTTTCGCCAATAAATTCTAAACGCGTTACGCCAGTGACGTCAAACTTTCGATACCTTATCATACATCAATTTGACACGTTCCCTGAAAATTTGAGCGAAATCCGTCGGAAAATTTTTGAGAAATTGACGTTTTAGTGACGTCATGTTCGCCATTTTCGCCTCAAAAACGGCAAAATTTCAAACGCCGCTAACATCTTCATTGAAAGGAATCAGACGTAACAAAAAAGTTATACGTGATTCTTCTACTTTGTCTATCAAATGGCTATCTCGTTTTTTGAAAATTTTGGATTTTGGCCCAATTTTTTTTTTCTCAAAAATTGACTTTTTTTGGGAAAATAATTATAAAATCCAAAATTTTGAGTGCATCGAAAAACCGGAATATATTCAGAAAGTGGTCTATGTGCACCAACATACCAATTTTTAGAAGAATCGGTTCAAAATGTTGGAGTTATTCAAAATTGTATGACGTCACGACCCAAAAATTTTGAAAAATGATTTTTTGGAAGTTCTAGACCTCGTCAGAAACAAAAATAGCACCATTCGATTCGCCGTGAAAAACTGCATCAGATAGACACCTTTTTAGGCCTTAACAACCAACTTCAAATTTGACCTCACTTGACCTGACCTTGACCTGACCTCGACCTGAGATTCATCCAGAGGTGGTCCATATCACTTATTGAGTGTGCCGATTGATTCTATGAGTAAAATGACCCATAAAACATGTGTCGCACATGCCCTTTTCATATTTTGTTTTTGGTGACCTGACCTGACCTTGACCTTGACCTTTGAATGACATGTATGCAACGAATATTGTCTTGGTAGTCTAAGAACACGTTTGGGCAATCAGTCTCAGTCCATTCTTCGGCAACTACGGTGCAAGGCCGATACTGTAAAACTTGCATTTGTACCCTTGACCTGACCTTGACCTGACCTCTGACTTACTTAACAAAAAAATTGGGCTCTTAAGATCCGCCTTGTTGAGAGCTTTCGATTGCCGTTTTCGCCGTCTTTCTACGACTCTCTCTCCCTCTCTCTCTCTCTCTCTCTCTCTCTCTCTCTCTCTCTCTCTCTCTCTCTCTCTCGCTCTCTCTCTCTCTCTCTCTCTCTCTCTCTCTCTCTCTCTCTCTCTCTCTCTCTCTCTCTCTCCTCTCACTCTCTCCTCTCACCCTCTCTCCTTCTCTCCCTCTCCACCCTCTCACCTCTGGCCATGTAGCCACCACCAGCCCGGATCGCACCCTCCTGGCCACCTCCTCTTCGAGCCGCAGCCACCGTACGGGCACCTTCTCACCCATATACGCCTGGCTCAGAGTCAGCTGCCCGAGACAGCCTCTGAGGGCGTTCAGGGCCGCCGCGTCCCCCGATATTGGCACGGTTAACACCTGGCTGTGAACGTGCCGGCCGCTGAGCCGGCCCTCCAGGGCCTGACGGATGAGCTGACGGCTCTGCTGCAGCTGCGGGGAGATGGGAGGAGTTGGCGTCACGGGGAGTGGCAGGCTCTCATAGTGCAAACTGTAATGCGTTCATATCGAAAATTATCATATGAACGCATTACAGTTTGCACTATGAGATGTGGAGGAGAGTGTTGCAACCATGAAATCGTTTATTTGCCCTTCTCCCATACTGCCTAGTTTCACTAAACCGATAAGCCAAGACCCTAAGCAACCTCATTCTCCGTGCAGCAAACGACCACAACGGATGTTTTGTGTAATTCTCCGTTGCGCCTCCCGTACCCACCTCCGTCTCTGTGGGCGGCGGCCGGTCGTCCTGTGTGCTCCACACACCCACCAGTAGCACGGGCGGCGCCAGGGTGCCCGTGCCGAGCCCCTCGCCAGCTGAGCCCGGTGTGGCAGCTGTGTGCACCAGTTGCAGCCAGTCGAGCAGCTGGTCCAGACGAGTGCGGCCCTCCACCGGAGTCTCGCTAGCCTGTGCAGTGCGCGAACGGCAGTCAGGGGAGGTCAGGTCAGGGTTCGGTGACATTTGTTAACCCTCGCCCGCACAATGGGGGGGGGGGGTGGTTGCCACCCCCCAGGCAGTCTTTCTGCTCTGCACTCAACATTTTTAGAGCTAGAAGGCTGATTTTTTGTATAGCTGCTCGACTATCCTTTCTTGACGTTCACTGAAAATTTCAAGTTTCTGTGATTTTTGGTTTCGGAGATATGACCTTGTTTTTCAGGTCATGTCATGACCCAAATGGCCAATTCTCAACATCTTGCGTTTGCCATGGGCCTTGTGAGCTTTTGACACCCTGATTTCGGCCTTTTTTGCCAGTCTTACCTCCCACCTATCATGGAACATGTTGTTCGACGATGTACAGGGGTCAAGGTCAGGGTCAAGGTCAACCTAGGTCATCTAAGATAATTGCGTTTTAGGCAAGCTGAATTTACTTTTTGTGAAGTTTTTTGACTGCATTTTTGGTAAAAGCTTCTCAGATCATGATTTTGTGATATGGACCCAAAAACAATCGGTGCACACATCAGTATACACACAGACACACACAGACATACAAACACATATTTGTTTATTTATTGGCATAGCGTCCACAGGCAAAGCCCCACTTACGGATGCAGTCGCACACTGACAATAACAACCACTCACACACACTGGAAATAAATATGAATGATAACACTGATCAAAATCCAAATAAATTAACAAGATGGCAAGAGCCTAAAAGTAAACCGACAGGCAACAGCCTAAGAATATAGAAGACATGAGCAAAAGCCTAAGAGAATATACAAGTATAGGCACCTGGCTAATGAGCGAGGCTAAAAGTATACTGACATGAGAAATCCCCTAAAAGTAAACAGCACAGGCAATAGCCTGAAATCCTAAAAGAGTGTAGGTATAAGCAAGAATGACAGTGGATGAAATAAAAAGACAAAAAAGACGAAAAATGAGCGTAGACAATGACAATGAGAATAAAACCGGTAACGGCTAGTTGCTACATGAGGAGCTACATCAGTGACCTTAGGCTAAGTATGTTCCCTGGTCGTCAGCAAATTTGGCTATCTCCGACCTTAGCCTGCAGCTAGGCATAAAGAAATCGGCGTCGGGGCTGCTGTGGACAAGCGAGTTCACGTGCTGGGGAAGACGAATCAGAAATCCTCGCTTCACAGTGTCCACTCTTCCGCGCGGCACATGAAAGAGCTCGGGACGGCGCGTGCGACGGCCGGGTGCCGATAGAGAAAACATGGCCAAGATGTCGGGACAGTCCAAGCGACCACTGAACACGGAGCGCATGTAGTTGATGTCACACTGTGTGAATCGTGACCTCACTGATTCGCAGCCGAACAGTTTAAGCAGCGATGCATAGTCGAGTGAAGGGCACCTCGCCTGTGTCCGGGCGCCCAGCCACATGAGAAAACGGTGCTGTAGTCGCTCTAATCGGCGCAGGTGGGTGACAGCGGCACCCGACCAGATAACACAGCCGTATTCCATTACGGAACGCACGTGAGCCTTGTAGGCGGTGAGGGCTGCGACACAGTCGAACTGCGCTCGATGCACCCGTGTCGAGACCTGCATGCTCCTCATCAGCAAGCCCAGCATGCGGTTCGACTTCGAGACTATAGCATCAACATGGTCTGCGAAGTTAAGCTTGCTATCTAAGATGATGCCAAGGTCACGCACGTTAACACACCTCTCGAGCTGGTGACCGTCGAGCGCGTATGAAGCGACATGAGGTGATGACGCATAGTGAAGGTGATGGTCTTGCACTTGGCCGGGTTGAGCTTCAGGTGCCAGGTCCTTGACCACCGGCTGAGACGGTCCAAGTCAGCCTGAAGGGCGTGGGCATCCTCAGGAGAGGATACACGGTGAAAAAATTTGACGTCGTCAGCGTATGACAAGCAAGATGACCCGATGTGTTTAGGGAGGTCAGCGACAAAGCAGGTGAAGAGCAGGGGGCCCAAGATGCTGCCCTCCGGCACTCCGGAGATGACCGGAGTCCAGTCAGAGTGTTTTCCATCCAGCACTACACGCTGGGACCGCTGGCTAAGGTAAGACTCAACCCAGCCAAGTGCAAGACCCGATATGTTAAAAGAGTGCTCCAGCTTGTGTAAAAGCAGCTTGTGGCTTACACTGGTAAAAGCTGACGAGTAATCTGTGTAGATAGCGTCCGTTTGCGATCCCTTTGTCAGTGAGGTCCAGCAGTGTTCCAAGAAACAGGTAAGGTTGCTCATGCAAGAGCGTTTTGGAAGAAATCCGTGCTGGGAAGGAGGCAGTGCAGGAAGACATGCACGGAGCAGGTCCTCGCACACTACCTTCTCCAGAATTTTTGAGCAGAGTGATAATAAAGATACCGGTCTGTAGTTAGATGGAAGCTTTTTAGAGCCCTTTTTGAAGACGGGAATGATGTTGGCCCGCTTCCATGACGATGGGAACACTCCGGACCGCACCGACAATCGACATATGATGTCGAGAGGGATCGCAATCTCCTCAGCACACTCGTGAATAATTCGTGCACTGAGGCCGTCAGCGCCGCAGGCCTTGTGAGGGCTGAGCTCACGCAGGAGCTGTGCCACTCGACCACAGGGTACGGTGAACGTGGACAGGCCTGGGGCGTCGAGAACAGGGGCGGCTGGTAAGTCGCCGACGTAGGGCGCGCTGAACTTCTCTGAGAAGCACTGGTTGAAACAGTTAGCTCTAGCAGACGCCTCTGTCACCAGCCTACCAGCATACTCTAAGACAGGAGATACGTGGTTATTTGACTTCAGGGACTTGATAAAAGTCCAATATCGCTTGGGATTATCCTTAAAATCACGGACGAGGCCCAACAAATACGCTCTATATCCGGCATCAGCCTGACGTTTAAACTCAGCTTTGGCTCTAGCATGCTGCTCTACATTCGCAGCGCAGGGGTCCGCCTTCTTACGCCTGTGGGCCCGTTCCTTCTCCCGTAGGAGATCCCTGATAGTGCGATCGAACCATGGTGGGTATTTCTGGCGCAGCTCTATGATAGGCACATAGTCACTAACAGCGGCGAATACGGCATCATAGAAAAACTCTACTGCACCGTTGACGTCCATAGCCTCGAGCACAGTCCAGGGCACCGCGCGCAAGGCGTGACGCAGGCCGGCGAAGTCAGCGCGCTTATAGTTGTAGACCCTGGTTCTGGATGCTCGGGGCGTGGGGCCGGTGTCGATTCTGAGACGCGTCTCGACCACACGATGATCGGAGGCGAACAGCTGGTCCCGCACCTCCGACGTCACAGTGCCTCCTGATGACACCGCCAGGTCGAGGACGTTGACGCCTCTCGTTGCCGCCGTCACCGACTGAACCGCGCCACACTCCGCGAGGGCGTCGATGAAGGTGGTGGCTCGTGCAGTGCGTCTCCTCAGTTCGGCCTCTCTGTCGCCCGACCACTGGATCTCTGGCAGGTTAAAGTCTCCCACCAGGAGGAACGGGCGGCCGGTCCTGTGGAGCCCGCGCAGGAGGTCCGCCACAGCCTCCATCTCTCGGTCAGCGTCTGGAGCGCGGTAACAGGTGGCCAGAAATGCAGAGCGCGTCGTACCCAGCTGCACCACCAGCGCCTCGCAGTCATATATTATACATATAATTGACCTTGACCTAACTTGACCTGAAATGACCTCAGCAGCAAAATTCTGGTCGGGTAGTGTGACTAAGAGGTTCTAGCTGGCTTGGCACCAGAAAACAGCATCGTCATCGGTATTTGATAAGAAGCGCACTTGATATCCAACGGTGACCCAAAACAGCAACATTTTTTAGTTTGACCTGACCTGGAAGGTCAATGACTGACCTGAGAAGGTAAAACTGGGTATCATTGGATTCGTCTCTTCCCAAAGAATCTTTGGTCTTTACTGCTAAGCTCTATCTCCAACAGGAACGAAATGGCGCGGGGGGTGGTGGCAACCACCCCCCCCCCCCATGTGCGTTCTAGGATGGGAAAATGGCATGTGCGGGCGAGGGTTAATGTCAAGCAGTCCAATGATGACGTTTCGTGAAAAATCAATGCTTGTCCAGGTAAATATAGACAGACATAAACCATGATTAATTTTTGTAACCTCTTCAATGCGTTTTTAATTAACAATTAATCGTAATGGATGGCATTAACAGGCAAGGCCGAACTTAAGTTACTTAGTCTATGCTATAAAGCATTGATTGGATTAGCGTTGATCGTTGCGGCTGCAGTTAAGTGAGCACGTACCCGCATCTGCTGTGTCCCAGGCTTGCAGCCTATTTGTACTCGGCCCTGCACTGACCTATCCCCGTGGCTTTCCGTGACATATCCTGTGTACCATACGTCTCTGACCTGTCCCTGTGCCTCGCCCTGACGGTTCTGACCTCTGTGTCCAGCTTATGCATATTCCTGCGCCCCGCTTTACATCTCTCACCGGATCTCTCTTTGATCTATTCCGTGTCCCGTCCTGACCTATCCCCATACCCCACCCTGACCTGTCCTGATGCCCCAATCCCCATCCTAACTTATCCCTTGCTCTCACCTGACCCTTCGCCCAGGTGGTAATGGTAGCCGGTCCATCCAGCGGCTGAGAGGCATCAAACACCAGCAGGTAGACGCCTCTGTAGCCCAGCAGGGGGAGGAGCACGGCCTCGTACTCCGGGTCGCCGCTCCAGTCCCACACACTCACCGTCACCTGTTAAATGTAGGCATGTCGATGTCACCTGTCAGATACAGCGACTGGCACATTTCAGATACAATGGTTGCCAGTTGCCACCAATCTCACAATGACTGCTAGATAACGGTACAGGGCTGTCAGCTATCCCAATAAGGGCTGAATATGCTTAATTGGGGTGACTACTGCCTTATGCCATAGTGACCGCCAGCCCGCGCATTATAACTACATTAGTTGCAGGGAGCGCGTCCGTCCTTGGTCCGTCCCTTGACAAACGTCAGACACAGACACATCAACCCCTATGACACTCCAACGTTCTTAAGTGACTACTGCTCGTTCTCTATCGTCCCGTTCCGCCTCGTGTTGTCCCATCCCTTCCCTGTCCCGTCCCACCGACCTGCTGTTTCTGTCCCGGTTCGGGCGACTCGTTCCTCTCCTGGCTGTTGTCGGGAGATTCAGCCAGCATCTCCTCCACCAGCCTGACAATCTCCGGGGGCAGCTCCTTCAGTGCACCCTCGTCAGTTACCTGAACACATCAGAAAAAGTCACTTGACTCACTTCCGCTGCCTAGCTGCATCACTCGTTGCGGCCGAGAGTGTGGGCATACTGTACCGCAATACATGCATGTCATGCGGGACAGCCTACGAGTAGTTACAGACATAATGTCTCATGATATGCATTAGCTCCAATTTCGTATAGCCATTCTCGTCCAGTGACCAGACAGTCATTTCAGTATGAAATATTCAAATAGGTAATGAGCGTGCCGGAGTGACTGCTGCGTTATTTATGTGTCATTCTGAGTATCCGCGGGCGTGGCACCTTCTACCAAATCGATAACCTTGCATTAGACACCAGACAGTGACACTGACCTAAGGGACCACGCTAAGGGACATTCAATTAAAAACCAATCGAGCGATGTCCTTTGCTCAGCGGTCTAACTGACCTCGAAATCCTTCCTGGGCATGACCTTGTTGAGGCTGCTGCGGCTGAGGTTGACCCTGAACGTGCTGGAGAAGTGGCGCGACGATGAGCGGCTCTTCCGTTTGGCCATCTCCCGCGACTTTCGGTCCTTGAGCAGCTCTCTGACCACGTTCCGCGCGATGGCCGTCTGGTACTCTTCCTCAATTTCCTCCGGCTCTGAGAGAAGTGGAGGTAGAGACGTGATGTAAAGACGTGATGCGATAACGGGAAGAGGTGATACTAAAAAGTGAAAACGTGACGTTGAGAAATACGACGGTAACTGGCTTGCAACTGGCGACAGACAGTGTGACAGTGACTGACTGTACCTCATGGTCCAAGACAGCTAACCTCCAAGCTAAAGGCAGTGAATGGTCCTCTTCGTCAGATGTCAGCTAATTTCTCTGTGCGCGCGACCGGAAACCTTTCACTGGGATGACGGCGGCCCATGTGAAATTGATTTTGGCTGATGACATAAAAGTGACAGTAACCGATTCCAGACAGCCCCCTCTAACCTCTCTGGGCACTCGACCAGCGCCCGGTGCTGGGCCGGCGGCTGCCCACCGAGGCGCTGTCCGGTTGCCATGCCGACGGGTCGTCCACGGGAAATGTGAACAGATCCGAGCTGTCCAGACCGGCGGTCGGCGGTGGCTGGCTGACGGCAGAGCTGCCCAGCAGCAGGTGACGCAGCGTCGTCTTACCGGCCCTGGCGCAAGGAGGACAGTCGATCTGGGTCTTCATTCCACAGACAGAGTGAAATGAAGGCAGTCGATAGTGGTGCGACACAATAGTTGTACTAAAGACAAGGCTGTGCTGGCTACGATGTCATTGGGACGTTTTGTGGCTATCCAAGGTCGTAGTCGTCGGGTCATTACATTTAGATTACCTCGTTGCGCGGAATATTGCCTCGTTACACGGCATCATACCCATCGTTTGTCGTAAGAAGTGACCCCTTACCCGCAGTTCCCGATGATGAAGAGCCGACTACGGTACACCGGTACAGTGCCGGCCCTGCGCACCTGACGGTACAGGTCCCGCGCCGCCTGACCGCGGGCCAGAATCTCCAGAGGCGTCTCCTCTGGAACGGGTCGCAGGGCATAGGTCACGAACTGTTGGTGCTAGATCCTTGATAGCGCGACAAGATTTGCATCGGTGTGTCCCCTCTGGCAGATGTCACATATAACCTACACTGGCATAATAAACCTATATATCGTACTCCTCCACCAACACTGCTATCGACGTTTTGTTGGAGAGAGGTTACACGACGAATGCTATCCGTCACACGCCTTTGACTGGACCGACCGCACCGTGATCCCCAATGACCCACAATCCGATGGACAGACACGGAATGTTGTATTCCCGATAGGGGCAGACGCACGGTCAAGCGTCTACATTGGACGTTTCCGACCAGTTACCGCGCTGCGTCCCTGAAAACAGATATTGTTTGTGTCCCTGACAGACATGCAGCCTCCGGCAGGGATCCCCTGTCAAACGACCTTGACCGCGCTGTGCTCCTAACAGACAGACAGAAACGGGATGTTGTGCCCCGATCCCCACAGATAGACAGGGGCCAATATATCACACGCCTCTGACCACCGCACTGTGCCCCTGTCCCCTGACAATACAGACATGGCCGTGTCCCTGACAGACAGACCTGCCGTGCCGTGACCCCGACAGACAGACCCACCGTGGTGCCGTGTCAGCCGTAATCCCTCGGCACCACTCAAGGCCCGCGCCACACGTCACTCGACATATTCGCGTCACGCGTCACGCTGCGCGTCATTCGTGTAACCCCTGCTCAGGTTACACCGGCCGCGCCATGTTTTCACGTCACCGTGGTTTTCGCCATCGCATTCACTGAGTCGGACAGCCGACATGCATTACACCAGGTCTGTTCATACAGCCCTTCTTTCCTGAGGAAAGGTACACTCTCTAGTAAGATGGCTGTCAAACTATTCTCAATGCAACACAAATCCGTAGCGTTTTCATCAGTATATGTAATAACTACTACGCCGCACCCGATAACCCTTCCCCAGCATCTCATTATGCCTCCGATAACCTTATTTGGCCCCGGCATCTCACCATCTCCTGTGACCTGACTTGACCCATCATCTCACCATTTCTGGTGACCTGACCCCTGTCTCCATCTCACCACCCCCAGTGACCTGACCCTTGTCTCTCACCACCCCCCGTGACCTGCCCCCATCATCTCACCATCCCCGGTGACCTGGACCGACTGTGTGTTGCCATAGACGTCCACCAGGGCCCAGAGCGGCCTGTCCTCGCCGACGCCGGTGGCCAGCCGGGTGACCTGCTGGTGGTTGACCGAGACGTGTAGAACTCCGTCCAGTGTCAGCCAAAAGTGGATCCTGGGGATGCAGAAGGTGGATGGTGTTAGATGATTAGGGCAGGGGTGAGCGGAGCTGGTTAGACAGATTAGACCGGTAAATTTGCACACGTTACACACGTGAATGCACGTTTTGAACAGCTATTAGTGAGAATTCAGTGAACAGAGGTTCAGCAAATGTTGACTTCCCATACGCTATAAGTCAATTTCGCACTGAACGTTTATGTCTCGTTTATAGGTAATACGTTTCCTGAAAGCTTACGCGACCACTTCCGTTTGTGGCTCCGATAAACGGTGGTCCGATGTAGGACTGACCAAATCAATCAAACGAATCGAACGGCCCCACATTGATGGGATCTTCGATTGGCCAATTAAATCTTTTTACTGGGGACGAAGACAGCCTCCTTGGGGACAGCCGTTGGCACGCCATCAGCTCGCCCTAAGTGGACGCCCGACTCCGCGCGCGACAGGGCAGCTGCTCTGTCCCGTCGCCCGGCCACCAACGACCACACAGTGATCAGGCCACATCTTGTAACACCTCCTGTTTCGTCACTACCCCGTATAACACACCCCGCTTTGTCACCCGTTCCTTTATCTGTCCCGTCTCGCTGAATGAAGGAAATGAGTGAATTTAAGTTTAGGAATGAGTATAGACCTCTTCCTTCATTTTATTTCGTCCCGTTGCTGACCCCGTCCCGTCACCTAAGCCGTCTTCCGTCCCAACTCTATCCCGTCTTATTTCTGTCGAATCACTCGCCCTGTCCCTCCCTGTCTCTCCTCCCCCGCCCACTCACCTGGCGCCGTCACTGAGGTGCTGTTCGCGGATGGTGCGCACCCAGAACCCGGGCCGCCGGATTAAGTCGGGGAACGAGTAGCGCGGCAGGGAGGTCAGCGTGGCCGGGTCGTGCCAGGTGACCCCCAGTCGCAGCGCGCCGCTCCAGTCGGAGACCTGGCTCACTCTCAGGTGGTACTGCTCACCGCGTGCCATCGGAACCGAGCTGAGGGAGAATTCGGAGTCATCCAAACCAACCGACCGACACGTGCCAAAGGGAACTCATATTGATAGCGATAGGAATGATTGCCGAAAGTAACTAGAGACAAGATGCGTGATACCTTTATATTTATTTATTTATTTATTTATTTGACATCGTAGGCTCATTCCACAAAAATGGCTATTCCTGAACCAGGGTCGCAATATAAAATGATGGGTGTCGTGGGAAAAACATACGCACGCACGCACACAGACAGACATTCGTTCGCAGTCACTCTCTCACAAACGTGTCGTCATGAAGCATTGCTAACGGTCAGCCGCCTGTTGTCGCAACAAGTGCCGGCGCAACTCTGCCTTGAACGCGCGCAGGTTCAGGTCACACATCGCCGGTGGTAGGCTATTAAAAGCTGTCACGGCGGTAAAGAGGAATCGTCTCCTCCCGGACTCCGATTTGATTCTTGGCACATGTAGCATATCTGTCTGTCTTGTGGCTCGCTGATGTACGTCACGTCTATGCACTATTCTACTCGCGATTGACTCGGGCTGCGCAGTGACCAGCATACGTTTCAATAGGGTCAGCACATGATATGAGTACATGTTACGCGCGGACAGCCATCCCAGGTCACGCAGGACGTCACTAACATGATCAAACTTCCGACGCCCCGATATCACACGGGCTGAGAAATTCAGCAGCTTTTGCAGACGTGCGAGCTGAGTGGTATTGCAGGAGCCGTACACACTGATACAATAGCGGATGAGCGAAATGACTAGACTTTGGACTAGGGTGGTGAGCGTCGAATGTGGTAAAATATGTCTAGAGTGACTCAATCCGATTAAAATACCTGTGCAGCGCCGGACGACATCATCGGTATGGGCGGCAAACGACATACATTGGTCAAATACGACACCCAGATTCCGCACCGCGGGAGAGCCGGGGACAATGGCGCCCATAAAGTTGATGCTGACTGTTGGAAGCTGCCGGAGATTTTGACGAGTGCCGAGAACAATGAGCTGAGTTTTCTGAGCGTTGATTTTCATACCATTTTTGCCAAACCAGTTCGAGAGCAGTGACAAATTTCGTTCCATGGATCCGATCAGGGCGCCAATGTCTCCGGGCCTCCCGCCCACGAGAACCTGAGTGTCGTCCGCGTACTGCACGATGCTCGCGTCATCAACGAATAGCGACATATCATTAGCATAGATGCTGTACAAGAGCGGTCCGAGCGATGTCCCCTGATAGGTGCCGATCGGGTTCGGCAGCGCCGCCGACAGAGTTCGAGAGCCAGAGTGGCTCTCAGCTACCACCTGCTGCTGGTGGTCGGCCAAATAACTCTCAAACCAGCGCGTGTCGACATTGTACAGTTCGAGTTTACGTAAAAGTCCGGCGTGCGGTACGACGTCAAAGCATTTGGACAGATCTAAAAGACACAAAAGTGTGATTTCCTTACGGTCCATAGCCTCAAACACTCGGTCTGTAACATCTAAAAGTGCGGTGTCGGTAGAATGGTTCGTCCTAAAACCGTGCTGACTAGACGAGAATAAATGATGACAGGTGAAATATAGGTAAAAAGCTGCTCGTAAACGACGCGTTCAGTGATTTTGGCGATGGTGGGAAGGATTGATATGGGGCGGAAGTTGGTTACGTCTGTGGATTTGGGTGATTTCTGGATGGGATGGATCAAGGCTAATTTCCATGAGCTAGGGACGCTGTGACTGGTGATGCTGGAATTGACGATGTGGGTGATGACGGGATAGATGGAGCCAAAACACTGTTTGATAAAACGCATACATAGTCCGTCAGCGCCACACGATGTACTGCTGGCCATCCTACCAACGATACACGACAGTTGTTCCGGTGTAACGGGTGCCACCTGGAAACGGCCGGTGGAAACGCGCGGCAGCCGCACCGCCAGCTCGGGCCCCGCGGAGTCCACCTGTCGGGCCGTGGCGGTCCCAATACTGGCGAAGTACTGGTTAACTGCGTCCGTGTCAGCGTCCGGTGAAGGTTTGGTCGTCCGCTTCCCCGCGATGACCGGCCGGACACTGCGCCACAAGGAGCTCGGCCCGCTCTCCCGCACGCGCCGGTCGATCTCCTCTCGCGTGTCACGGCGGACGGCCGACCTAACCTGCCGGTTCAGTTCCTTATACAAGGCACGATCTGAGGCACGTAGCGCCGCCCGCCGCCGGGCCATTAGGTCCTTTGTGGCTTCCGTCACTGGGGGCGCCGTCGGGTTACGCACTCGGAACCGTCTGGCCGGGGCCAGACTGTCAATAATGGGCATAGTCACCGCGATAAAATAGTCCCACTGCTCGCCCGGGTCAGCACTGCGGTACACAGGGCTCCAGTCCACGGCCCACAGGCGGCGGCACGCCTCGGCGGTGTCCAGTTTGCGCCAGCTCCGTCCTGCCAGAGTGCACCGCTCCGGTCGGCGGCCCGGGGTCGGCACCACCGCACGGCACCAGTTGTGAGGACTGTAGTGACAGTGCAGCGTCCCGGCCCGCTCAACACCACGATTCGTTGCGATCACATCGATGGTGGAGCCTGATGACCGGAACGTAGCACCGTCGATATGCTGGTGCACTGCGTAGGCGGTAAACAGCTCTCGGAGTCTGGTAGCCGTAGCGCTGCCGCCGTCCGCGGTGTTGATATTAATATCGCCGGCTATGACGATCGGTCCGCTGTGGCGAGTGATGTGGTGCTGCAGCTGCTGCTCCAGTATGTCGAGGTCCGCGGTGACACGGACCTGTGTCTGCACCGGCGGCCGGTAGAGGGAGCAGATTACTACCTTCTGCGGGCCCGTGCCGATCTGGACCCACAGCGACTCTAGCCTGGAGTCCGCTGTGACTCGGTCAGGTCCGTCCAGCACGGTGGCCACCATCCCCTCCCTCACCAGAACGGCGACACCGCCGTAGCCCCTGCCGTCAGCTCGGTCTCTCCGCAGCAGCTGGTAGCCGGGAACCGGTAAAAGTCGATCGGGTGTGGCCGGCTTAAGCCACGTCTCACATAATACAATGAGGTCAAAATTGTGCTGCGCGATGTCGTCACGCAGTTCGAGCAGTTTTGGTTTCACCGACTGCACGTTAAGCTGGGCGATGTACAGCTGATCTGGCCGCTCTCCAGCTCTCCAGATCCGCCCGCCCCTGGAGCCGCGCCGCCGGCTGCGCACCCCTCGCCGGGTAGGCCTGGACGGGCCCCTGTCGGCGGCCGGCGGCCTGTCAGGGTCGGCGGCGGTCCCGCGCGGTAACGCCGGTCGCGGGGGAGCAGGGAGAGCCGCTGCCACAGGGCGAGGTCGTTATAGTTAGCACCTACTTGAAAATGTTAGTGGTAAGCTCATGGGGATCAATTGGACCATGGACCTCTGTATACCGGGTATACAGATGTCTATGATTGGGATTGGACGTTGATTAACCCTCGCCCGTAAACGGTGTTTTGCCACCTTCGCCCATGCAGGGCGTTGGTGCGACCCCCCTCCCCCTGGCGTTTGAAAACGGAGCGTTGTAGAGCTTAGCGGAACAGACCAACGGATTGCTCTCAACGAGATCTCGCGATTGGTGGTATATTTTTTGGTCCTAGGTAAACATTTGACCTACTTATGACCGGTCAAAGGTCAAATTTTCGGAAAAATCTAACTTTTTTCAGATTTCCGCGCCGATTGCGGCAAAACATTAAGAGATATCGACTTGAAACCTTCACTATCGTGATCCTTGATCAATTCTCTATCGTTTGGTGTGTATTTCGATGTCATACCTCTAAAAATGATGCGTTGGGAGCATCGGAAGTCTGCAAGGTCATTTGTGCATTGGGTCACGTCAGGCGTGTGACGTCACTGACCTGACCCTGACCCAAAATGAACTACAAGAAACAACCGGCGATGCCTGAAATGGATAGCAAATTCGAATTCAGGGCATCAAAATACCCCGAAAAGGCATACAAGTGCAAGAAGTCATTACAGGTCAACCGAGGTCACTGACCTTACCTTGACCTTAGTAACCTTCAAAATGTCAACGGACATTGTACCAATGTCAAATCAGCCAGTTGTGATTCTAAAACAATCCATCAGTGTGTCAGGTCAGTCGGCATTTATACCAATGTGGAGCAATCTCCAATTTAGCGTAAATCTGGCCGGAGGTTGTTCCCTTTATGACGTCATAACTCCGTGACCTGACATGACCTTGACAAAAATAAAATACCAAAAGTTGCGCAAAGGATGCCCCAAAGGGTAATGAAAATTTGAGCAGGCTATCTGAAACGGTTCGGCGTGTAGCTAAGAAAAACCTCAGGGGGGGTTGCACCAACCCCCCCCCCCCCTACATGGGCGAGGGTTAATCGTCCCACAGAACAGCGAACTTACGGAGAGGAGTTCTCTGGCAGGAAATCCCTCCGATTTCTCTCTAAGGGAACATTTTCCTCGCCATCCACTGACCTGAACGTGATTCCATTGCAGAAGCCCTCGCGGCGTGTGGCGCACGTGTCATCGTTTTCGAGCGCCACGTGCGAGCCGTGCACCGCGTGAAACTTGAACATGGCGCGGCGCCACCGGGGACTCGCGCGGCGGCTCCTGTAAAAATGATATCGTTTGCCACTTTTTTACGACACACCATTGTCCACATGTTAGCCGTTTCTGATCAATAATTACCATGCTTGAACATAGACTGTGCTTTGCGGCACACTATACCTTCAGGCGCCTACAGGCATCGCCATCTATTGAGTGAATCTGCAACGTCTGTGGTGCTACGCGGCACAGTATTTCTTCAGGCGCTTACAACTAGCGTCATCTATGGAGAAAGTCTGGAACGTCTGCTGTGCTTACGGCACAGTATCTCTTCAGGCGCTCACAACTAGCGTCATCTATGGAGTGAATCTGGAACGGCTGCGATGCTTTGCGGCACAGTATCTCTTCAGGCGCTTACAACTAGCGTCATCTATGGAGTGAGTCTGGAACGGCTGCTATGCTTTGCGGCACAGTATCTCTTCAGGCGCTTACAACTAGCGTCATCTATGGAGTGAGTCTGGAACAGCTGCTATGCTTTGCGGCACAGTATCTCTTCAGGCGCTTACAACTAACGTCATCTAGGGAGGTGATCGGAAACGTCAATCGTGCTCTGCGGCACAGCATAGTAGTCCAGGCGTTTGGCACTAGTACCATCTAGTGAGAATGGATTAAAGCATCCTGCAGGTGCAGATCGTTTGACGATTTGTGCTGCTGCCTGCTGGATACGGGGAACCGGAAACGCAATGAGTCTCTTGCTTTGAGCACCATCTTAGGACAACAAAAAACAGGACAACAAAAAACTGTGACTCATTTCGAGAAAAGGACTTTCTTTATCAGTGCAGTGAGCAGTGAAAGTAACTCAGTGTCCGTAGGTGAGTCCGTAAAAGTCCGTAGGTGAATTGAATGAGTAGGCTGCTGCACTTGGTTTTTATCGTCATACTCCCCTCAATAACATTCGAGCTGTGCACCGCTTCTGAGACTACACCCTGTTCCCAGTGCACACATACCCCCCCCCCCCCACACACACACACGGTCAAGCATCGATCACCAGAGGCGTCACTACAGACGCCCGGGGTAGGTAGGCACTGAGTGCACACGACCTGGGCGGGAAGGCTGGCTGCCGGTTTTGTTTATTAATTTTTTTTTGCGCAACAGCTCAATATTCACTTGTGCGGAGGGCCGCTGTTCACCCGCGTCGCGGCTCACAGCGACGGTCCGTTCGCCATTCACCGTGCTGCGGCACGCTGTCCTCCGTGTTATACCGGTTCGCTGTTTCCCGTGTTATGATGGCTCGATGTTTCCCGTGTTTTAACGGTCCACTATTCCCAAGTGTTATGAAGGTTCACCGCTCGCCCGTTTGACGTGACATCGTTCAGTACCTAAACCAAGGCTCTTGTAGCGAAACGACAAAATGAGCCGGACATGCAAGGACAAGGTCAAGGCCAAAATTATTTCGGTGTGCAGTTTTGTACCCAGGGACTGGGTGTGCTGCATAACTAAGTACCTACCTAGCTCAGTAATTCAACTCATTTTAGATTTGCATGAAAAATGCATGAGTTAAATGGCGATGCATTAGGTACGCCTTTATGGCCTAGCGCCGTTGCATCGTCTTTTTTATTACAAACTCATGTATACCTAATGACGTTCTGAGTGAAAGGTTCTGGAAAAAGGAAAAAACCTAAAGCGAGAGAGCATGGGTCAACGTGGCTCAATCACTCCGGTGCTACACCGCACCAACCTCATCGGAATAATTAGGCATGACTCCTATGAGTTGACCGTGTGCTTTATATTCTCATTAGTAACGTATTGCGATGCCCCGCTATCATTTCCCGTGAGACAACAGAGGCCTTGTGAGCTCACAACAGTGGTAAAACAAACAACAGTCAACCCTCGATCAGTATGTTTTTCAACGGATAGGTGAATTGACGAGTCTCATTCTGCTCTGAAACGTCGACAGATGGTGCATTACGCTACCCTTCAAAATAGACGAAGTGAGCAGCAGTTGAAGCTGTGAGCACTGAGCAGTTATAATTATTCTTTACCGCAGTGCCTGGGGTACATTTTATTTAAGTACAAATATGACCATCGGATGGCACTATGGCGACAAGCACCCGACGTTATCTTACCGATTCGAACTGAAACCGTACGAACACATCGTTATCTAATTGCCGTCTTTTATTTAGCGCTATCATAAAACATCGCAATAAACTTAACGTATCCACTTTGTATATACGTACTAACGATACCTATGTTGCCGCCAATTGACAACTTCTCCTACATGACATGTGCATTGTGCATCGTGGGCTATATAGCGGATAATGTACATTTTAAGGACAATGTATAATTATGAGTAGTTTTCCTATCTACTGCCCGCGATACTGACCGTGTATGGCGTCAGCTCAGGGTCCATATTGTCGCCTCTCCGCCACCGGCCGCCGGCCGCGGCCCTCCGTCCCGCAGAGCCGAACCATCGGCCGCCGGGCAGACCCGCTGTCACTCCGTCATGACAGGGTCCTGACCCGAGTCCCGTCAGGAGCGAGCTGTCGGAGACACAGAAATCGATGCGGCGACAGTTCTGAGTATATGGAAAACCGCTGTGCTGCTGTGCGTTGCTATGAGAGACCGCGAAATCAGCGCAAAGTAAGCATTACTTCTACCCATAACATAGTCACACACAGCTCCGTTTAGCGCTGTAGGCATAAAGCAAACATCGCACATATTTGACACACTCATGTCCCTACACGGCCAAGGAGCTATCTTATGGCCAGTTCTGTTTAAAGCCCAATGCATTTCTGCCGAAAGTTACACTTCGTCTTTGTGCAATTAATGCGTTCATTTTTACGCAGTTCTTTCCAATGGATAAGTGGGATTTATGACATCTGTTAGGGCCAGCTTCATTTTGTATTTCCATCAATCAAACTAAACGGCATAGATAACTAACAAACGATTCGGCGATAGCGATAGCTTTAACGATAACTTTTCCTTTTAGTCCACGACAGCCATCGCGAATTAAATTAAATGGCATCGTAGATATATGTCGAGCCGCATAGGCGGCGGAACGGGGAGGACACCGGGGCACCGTGCCCCCCTTTGATTTTGGCATTTTAACATTAGCCCTATGGGCGTTGCATGGAAAGAATGACCTCAAAAGTCGGCAGTGCCCCCCCCCCCCCTTAATTGAAGGTGTTCCGCCGCTACTGTGTCGAGGCACGGATAAGCTTCACAACTATTCACAACAGATGTCGCCTGTCATACCTATAAAGTTTACCGAGCAGGTTAACGTACAGGGTGCGTAAAAAGTTCTGGCCCTCTTACAGTAAGCGCCCCTACGCGTGCTGCGGTTGCTTTTCGGGAAGCCAATAGCCGCACGCAATATCTTCAATGATCCTGCTACACAGCCAGATGTCGAACAAAGCAGACCATTAACGGCCAGTCATGGAGGCAATGTCCGTGCTAAACGTCACATTGTCGTTGGATACCCGCGCGCGGCGCGGCCGAATCGGGCATGACTGTTGAGCAGGTTGCGATGAAATTTGGAGCCCCCTGCTAACAATTACGCGTATCAAAGCCAAATACGAATAGGGGAGGTCCTGTAGGATGCACCCAGGTCAGACCGGTCACGTCCAGTCAAAACTCTGAGAATGTGACTGCCGTGTCTTAGGCCATCCAGGACGGCCCACGGCTCGGGCGGCAAAAAGTGCCCAACCGTCTTCATTAACGCCAATTGGAAGATAAACGGGACGATGTATGAGCGTCTGCTTGACAGTGACGTCATCCCATTGATCCTGAAGACGTATCCAAAAGTCGATTTCGTTTTCCAGCGGGACACTAACACCCGCAAACAACGCAAGTTCCATCCAGCACAAGCAAACTGAGGAGCTCGGGGGAGAAGCCCATTGCTGGCTTAATGACCTATCTATTGCCCCCTCAGTCACCCGACCTGAACCCCTTGACTAAAGCATCTAAAGCGTTTTGTAGGATGAGGTCCAGGGAGTGTCCCATCCCAATTTGGAGGCCCTGAAGCCACACATCGTGAAGATGTAGGAGACGAAGGACCCCACCTACATCATCAAGACATGCAAGTCTTTCCGCCTCCGTGTGGAGAAGGTCATTGCCGATTAAGGGGGTAATATTGTGCCTGAGGCGAGTGAACGTATCTGGTTTGATAATGCAAACCATTATTTGGTGTTAGCGTTGATAATATTCACTCCGATTGCATTCGTTTATCGAAGTACAGAAATGGGCCAGAACTTTTTGCGCACCCTGTACATACAGCTTCTGAACCCTCAGCGACGGAGCTGAACTCACCTGGCAATGCGAGAGGAGAACCTGAGTGGATGTTCTGACACCCCGAACCTCTGCGCTATTTTGACCCGGTGGAAAGCACAGCAGCTTGGACGCATCCACTGCCCCCGCGCCGGGTGTATCTCTGCTGCACCTTTCACACCGAACTGTGCTGCACGAAAGTGTTCACACGCTAGCCTTATTATGCTTCAACTCTTTCTAACTCGCCAGGTCTTCCCGTAAACCTCATACACCTCGTATATCTCTCAGCGCTTAAATTGATTGAATGCGCACCAATCAGGCACCAGATTCTCAAAATCCGA
The DNA here is from genome assembly GCF_019059575.1 of Amphibalanus amphitrite. Taxonomy (NCBI): domain Eukaryota; kingdom Metazoa; phylum Arthropoda; class Thecostraca; order Balanomorpha; family Balanidae; genus Amphibalanus; species Amphibalanus amphitrite. Next base: position 135,553 of record NW_024882953.1, on the reverse strand, counting down.
GCACCGCCACTCCCAAGCTATCCACACAACCAGCGTCACCCGCGCCGTCGCTGTCACACCACTCAGCTGGTCTGTCGCCTCGGGCAGTCGGCGGCCGACGCCCCAGGCGCTGCCCCGACCTCACGTGTTCCCAGCCCACTACCTGCCGCCGGCGGCGGCCCGGTGTGTTTGGCGGCGTTGCTAAGCGACAGGTCGATGACGTGGCCGGTTGGCCGCCGTCTGCCACTGCGGCCACTTAGAGCGGACACTGTCGGAATCTCGAGACGGACGGTCATCAGGGAAACGGGCCGAGAACGGCCGAGGTCAGAGCGACGGATAGAGCTGCCGGGTCGGTGGATTGGAGGCGAAATGAGGCTTAGAAAGGAGGCTCAAAGGCTGCTGACTCGAGTTAGGCACGGCGCTTATTTGAACCTGGATGGGTCATGTGCGAATGACTGATTTCGGAGACAGCTGCTCTCTTTATATCCGTTCGATTGCTCGTGTCCTCAAACCTAGATCTAATCTAGGAAAAATCTTGTAACGTCCCTGGCAATGTGACCATGTGATTCGCAGGGTACTCACGTTGACAATGGCCTGGGAAAGCTGGGGAAACGCCGTACCCATATCACTTACTGATCTGTGTCAACGCGGTCTCGCAGGCAAAAAAAAAAAAACGGACTTAATTCTCCTGATCCACTCGCGAAAATGATGTTAAACTCCCTTCTTTGAATATAATATGTATTGTACGATCAGTTTGAATAGTGCAACAGGTCATCCACATACATATTTACACATATTTCAACAGCTTAGTGCGTAAGTCAAGAAACTGAGATGAAATGAAGAGGCAAGAGAGGCACGAGCGACAGTGTTTACCATAGACTCTATAGGATAAATGATAACAATAACACGTCAAATGTATATTTAAACACACAAAGCTTTCGGTATGAAAATACCTTGATCACTGTGTTAACAGAAATGAGGACAGAAACTCTTCTGTTAACACAGTGATCAAGGTATTTTCATACCGAAAGCTTTGTGTGTTTAAATATACATTTGACGTGTTATTGTTATCATTTATCCTAACTGTCTTGGATATTCTATATATAGACTCTATAGAATGAGGTGGAGTCTTCATAATAATTCGAATTATCTTTGGGCGTGTTGAATCAGTAACAAATATGAAAAAGTGAAGAGCTGAGAGATGCACAACAAAACTAGTTCAGTTGAGAACGATATGCTCCACTGCATCTCTATACACTTATTAACACTCAGCCCAAACTATAAACAGCGCACACTCGTCCCTCAGCACATTGCCCAATGTAGAATCTCCGGTATACAACAGCCGGGCGAACCGCCGGTCACTGGTCAGTCCCAACAACATCAGCGGTATCAGTCAACACTAAAATAACAGCCCGGCTCAGCCGTCAGGCCGGCCGGCCCGACACCGCACAATACAAACAACAGGCATCATGTCAGCCTAACCAGCACTGGTAGATCGGGAGCGGAGTTATCTGTCTCGACACGCGATCTACACGACATTCAAGAACAGCTCGAATAGTCACCAGGAGGTCACAAGCCGCGGGGAACCCTCGCTCAGTCGCTCGGTTCTAAGCGAACCCGCGCTTCTCAGATCGTGGCTCTGCACGACGCAGCGCACAACACTGCGCCGCTCATCCGTCTGCCAGCGGTAGAGCAAGCTAGTTGGATACGATTCTAGCCGAACAGACTCTGAAATCCTCCGGTCAGGCGCGTCCACAACCCGCTGAGCCCCGAGGGCGCGGCCGTGGGCGGAGGCGGAGCCAGCGGCGGCGGAGTGAAGTCGTGTCGGTTCACCTCCTGTGGAAGCACACACGTCAGATGTGTGGACTGGGGCGAGAGGTTTCACACGGGGGTAAAACTGAACGCCAGACTGACATACTAAGGGACCTTCCGCTCCGATACTCACAAGTATATCGGATATATGTCAGTACTAAGAACAGCACTGATATACTCAGGACACGAAGAAAACCTACGCTCGCATGATTAGTAAACTTGGGTGCATATGCAATATGCATCTGGTTTTACATTAACGGTACGCACCATTTTATAGCGCCTCACTGACCTAACCAGGGATAAGTGAGTTCACGGTCCCCGCCATTTGCTTGCGCTTTTGAGTACGTCTGTAGCCTAGTAACCATCAGCGACAGCCTCAAACAGACTTGATGGATCGACCGAGACTAAACTGACGACGCAACATGTCCCGGAAACAGCACAGTCCGACGGTACAACACGGCAGTGGAGCCGGCCGAGGAAGCCATTAGACATACACGGGGCGAAAGGGGCTCGATATTCGCCGGGCATGATACACAGCACAGCACCAAAGCCAGGCAATGCACTTAGCGGAAGCTCATGCATCATGGGAGGCGTCGAGGACAGATGCAGCGCGATAAAATCGATACAACAGTCAACGACAGTTTTTAATGAACATGCCTGAGCAGCAGGGCGCCAATGCTGCAGCGAATGCTTCTGAGAACGCTTTCAGGATCTAACGCTGGTAACTGGTGATAAAGCTTTGCCAGAAATGCCGATTGTTAGCACAATGAAGATATTATTTGCATGCATGCTTTTTAAATTTCTGATCGATAATGTTCTAGCCGCTTACGTCACACCCAACAGGTGTACATGGCAGCAAGAAAAGACACCGCTCCAAAGCCGAACTGCGTCTTGACAGTGCTGTGAACCACGGCCTGTGGACAGTGCCGCTCAGTGCGGCCTTCACATACTCGGGGCTGGCGTGACCGTAAATTATACATCGTTTGGACTGGGGAAATGGTTCAACAGCGTCCACCTCGCCCTACGTGAAATAGTTAGCTGTGACTGACGTTACATGAAAGATCAGTGTGCAGCAACCGCTCTATGACGGGCGACTAAACGAATGAATTTTTACTAAGATTTTGAGTAAGCGGAACAATACGTAAATGGTAATATGCGCCAATGGTTCTATGTATTATTTCATTACCAGAGATTGTTACCAGAGATTGTTGATGATTGTTACCAGAGATTGTTGTGAGATTGTTAGAAATGAGAGAGCAACCTGAATGTGATTACGTATGACTGTTAGATGGATGGATGCTGGTCATCGTCATCGTCATGCGTTTTAGCAAACATCACCAAGGCCATTCTTTGGCAACTGTGATTGTGTCGCATGAATATATGAATATATGAATATACCAGAAATGATATTCATAAAATACCCTATTATTGAACGTATAGGCATCAACCAGCATTGAGAACACTGATAATGCACGCAATATATAAACAAACAAATGTCCATAGACAAACAGCAAAGAAGCATAGATAGATAATGCATGAGAAAAAGCAAAAGGCAGCATTAGCCACATAAAGCAGAAATGTTGAACGACGCAGTAGGTACAAAAGGCGAAATGCGCGGCCTGTGAGCTTTACAGAGAGCTGCACAATAGTCATAGTGGAGCAAAGCAGAGGCGCATGGAAGCACTGGCCAAAGGTATCTTGATTGGAAGGAGCCAAACACTCACGTATCCCGACGACCATTTGTGCTTTATTTCGGGAAAAAGATCTTCGATCGGTCCTCAGCGGTCTCTCCCCCCCTGAGTATCGGAAGAAAATGTAATTGGCCATCTCAGAGGCAGATAACGGAAGATAGTTAAGTCAACGGTGTCAAAGTTCCGTGGTGTGTCCAGTCAACAGTTAAGTCTCGCCTGTTTGGCACTTACATTAGCGTGAAAATGGACGATTTTTACGCTTTTCAATGGAAGTCGCAGCTTTGGCGTGCCGAACTAACTACTGTGTCGGGCAGGGTTGTCGCAAAAACTATCAGCCGGTGTTTTTCAGTGTTTATCAATGTTTATCAGTCGGCATTGCTTCGTAGTATTGTGGCAGTCTCAACTACGAAGAAAGTTAGTCACCCGGTCGAAATCGTCATGCAATGAATTATAAATGTCGCGTTAGTCTAGTCAGCAGCACAAGGCAGGAGTCGTAAGAGTCGTACAAGATCCATAGACGGTCGGAAAGTCATGCGAAAGTCACTCAAGTCAACGTTCAGTATTGCTATTTAACAGCGGCATTCTATAATTAAATACAAACCACACTTGAACAGGCAAAGTTCCTAATCAGACAGCGAATTTCACACCATGCTACTTCAAGTGACCACGCCATACAAGGCGGGGTGCTAGTCACGCAGTACACTATGTGACTACGAGTACACAAACACAACACTCTACTGTGTACGAGCAGACATGTCGACAGCTACGTGCAGGGTCAGTCATCGACTCCCAGCCAAAATAAACACACACACACACACCACCTCACAATAACACACCAAGGCCCACCTACCCTGGCACACCATTCAGACCAAAACACGGACCCAGGCCCGGCCGGCGCCGCCCGCCCACAACGCGCCGAGGGAGACCACCACGGCGGGGGCGGGGGCGGCGGCGGCGGCGGCGGCCGACGGGCGGGGCGGCCCGTACGGCCTCCCCAGTGTCACGTGCAGGTAGTGCAGGGTGAATACGGATGATGTTGATGACTTGGGCACGCCGCCCTACGGAGTGGGGTCGGTGCGAGACAGACACACGATAGACCGGGCCCGTTCAGGCTGGTATGGCGAACACTTGGCAACAGTAGCGCCAAGTGTGACAGGTTTCGTCAAGATTGGTGCACGGCTCCTATACAGATACTGACACAACCGTTCTCGAACAACATAGTCACGGCATAGGATCAGATAGATATCACGGGAACACAGGGACGCACTGACAACACAAAGAAGTAACGTGACCGAACTCACTCGAGGAAAGACACAAGAACACGGTTTGGTAACGCCGCAATTTGCCGTCGGGTAAGCCCAAATGAAATGATTGAAAGTAAAGTGACTTCTAAGCAGGCCATGGTGCGGCCTAATTTATTCATTTACATTGATCATCCACCTTCCAGACTACACCATGTGTGAAAGTTCTCACATGTTTATGAAATCGCTAGCTGCACTCGATAGCTCGTTAATAAATCCATAGTCACACACCGAAAAACAACGTTTTCAAATGACAGAGACCACAAATAAAAACACACCAGTCAACCAGGACAAAGACTCCTATGGCAAGTTCCCGCTTGTCCAATATGTAGTCATGAAGAATACTAATCACTGTTATAGCCGGTACACATACACCAGTCACATAATCGTACACCAGACAGACACACATACTCCGGTAACATAGACAGCTACTGCTAGAAAGCTACCCACCCCGACCGCCATAACTCCTCCAAGTATACACCCCACCTGTCCGTTCCCCGAGTATACGCACCGGCACACGCTCCAGCAGGATGGAGATCTCAGTGGGGCGCTCCTCACTGACGCTGAAGGCCTGCTCACGCGGGTAGTAGCCCTCGGCGAACACCTGTGGGGGGTAGGAAGGATGGTGAGGTGACGCGAGCATGGCTGAAAAAAAGACACACCGGTAGGCGGATGTTCGCTACCGCCCGGCCGCGCGCGCGTGTGTGTGTGTGTGGGGGGGGGGGGGGGGGTGAACGAACAACGATCAACTGGCCGGCTGAAGCCCCATGAACTTAAAATCGCCTGCGTTTACAAGAGTTTCTGTCCACTGCGTAGGTTTATCCACCACATCAAATGATGTTCCGGAACACATGATCCACCCGAATATCCCAGTCTTGATACATACTGGATTGAAAGACCCGTACAACGACCTGTCGCCAGTCACGTGACCTGACACCCATCCAGGCGTTAGCAGACGCGTCAGGGAGTGCCGGCAACACCGCTCCGTGTCGCCAGTCACGTGACCCGACATCCATCCCGGCGCAAGCTGAAGCGTCAGGGAGTGTCGCTAACACCGCTCTGTGTCGCCGGTCACGTGACCCGACACCCGGACGCCAGCTATAGCGTCAGGGCGCGTCACTAATGACCCTATCGTGTTGTAAGACTACATATTTCGACGGATTATCACACAACGCTAGGACGTTCAAATTCCTTTATGGCCCGCATCTGTCACGAAAATGGGTGGGGCGCGTAATGACGAGTGCTACCGTCTGTATAGTGTTTCTGTACGATGTTTTGTTGAAAATGACAGGCGAGCAGGCGCCATAAAAAGCGAGCACATCGTACAACCTATCCAGCCGATATCCTAAAAATTATTCGCCGTGCGACTGGGAACAGAACAGACAAACCTTGCATGGGCTTGCATGCTTGTAATTACTCCAATGTCAAAATGACTCAGGCGAGATACGCGAGAATATCATCCAGACATTCTATTTTTGCTGGACAACTTGATTCAGCGACCTTTTTACTAAACAATTTATAAACATCACTTCATTAATAATTCACATGCATGCTATTGCTATGACCAATGACCATGATATCAATACCTAGATCACAGCCACGACTTGGCCCATGTAACACGGACATATCATTGGTCGAATCTGGTACACCACAGAGCTATTTCGAGCCGCACGACCTTTCGTGTGCTACCCCAGACTGCGCCGTCTGATGCGAAGGTCAGGGGACGACAGCTCAAGCTGCATGCCGCTGTCACTGACCCTCGTCGGTATGTGTGAGTCTTCGAGAGCTCAGGAATCTAGTAGTCAGGCACGGATCGGCTGAATTCCCAGCTGTCTCGTGTTCCGTACGATCCCACCCTAAACACGATCTCGCGAGTCCCCAGTAAACTCCTGCCGTCAATACCATTATGTTCCGTCCCCGATTCGGTCCTGCTACCCCTTACCCGTCCCACACCGTCCCCTAAACCGTCCCGTCCGTCTCATCTCACCTCCATCACATAGTTTCCGGGCCGCAGGATGCGCCAGAACTCTCCGTGCTGGGTGGTCTGGAATCCGATGTTCCTGCCCTTCACCTTCAGGCCGGCGCCCTCGATCGGGTTGTTGTTGATGTCGACCACGTAGCCGCGCACGCCGCGGTGAGCCTCGCCCAGGAGCTTCACCAGCGCCTGAGCGCAGGAGTGCGGGTGAGATAAGGACACACGGTGGAGCGGTGGAGTGGCCTTCGCGGGAGTGGAGGGGGAAGTGAGTGAAGAGAGGAGCAGGGTCACCAGCACAGTACAGACAACGCATACTTCAGTGGATGAGTCTGGATGTGCTAATTTGAAATAGCCGCACTAAGGACAATGTGCAACCAAAGAAAACCAATGCGTCACGAAATCATTTGACTAGTCCTACCCTTCCAGTTTTCACCAAAGGGGTCGAACAATACCCAGCCCAAAGGGGTCGAACAGTACCCGGCCCTATCACTCTGCCCTTCCCTCACGGACCCGATTATCAATCCTGCCACCCCCCACCCTTCCAATAAAACAGCAGCACCCACCTTCCTGTTATCCCTCCAGAAGCTCCTCAGCTGGCGCGCCTCGGGGTACTTGCAGCAGGAGAGCTCGAGCGTCAGCTCCATGCAGCCGTGCCAGACGTAGTTGTAGTCACCCATCCCTCCGGTCAGCGGGTACCACTTGGCTCCGTTGGTGATGCCGTCAGGGAAGCGTTCGGCGCCCAGTCCCTTGTTGGCGCACGGCTCGCCCTTGTACATTTGGCCGTGGTTGTACGAGTACACCTTAGCCAGGTGTCGGAGAGTGTCGTCATCAGGCGAGCGCGACTCCGTGGTACGGAACTGGCGGATCACTGCAGATAGAGGGGGAGAGTTAGAGAGGGACCGGTGAGAAGGGTAGAGCGGTGGGTGACTGCAATAGAAGGAGAGAACTGACTGGCCACGGCGGGCCGAGGTAGATTGAGCCTGAGGGACGTGTAAGACAGAGGGGGAGTAACAGAGGGACGGGTTGTTGGGGTAGAGTGATGACGGCGAGGTCAGGGGAAACGTGACCGGTGACGGACGTGAAAAGAGTCAGCTGGTGGAGTTTCTGAAGGAAGATAATAAGCGCTTAGGACATGACCAAGAATTCAGATGGGACAAGAATACAGCAGATGTCCGCGTCAAGTCAAGCTCACACATCGCAAAAACGTAACACGAATCGGTCGTCAATATCGAAGTTTGCGGTTCGGCGGGCGTTCCATTGTCCATAACCATCACCATGGTTACGAGATACCGCAATATGCCAGTTCAGTCCAGATCAGTCCAGTGTATTGCGTCAAACACGGATCAATCCAGTCCAGCATGGGTCCGTCAGGATCACATTTTACCTTCTGCTAATTCCATTCCCCCTCACAAATGACAATAGGATATCGAAACTAACACTACCACCCATAACATGAGAAAAGAAAAAGTTAAAGTTGACGGATGAGCAATTCACTACTTTCAGCAAACGTTATTCAGAATATAAACATTGAGCATAGTTGACTTGAAGGGGAGTCGAAAAACCATAGCCTTGGCATGCTCCAAGCACCAGCTCATTGAACCAGCCTCCATAAAATGCATTGCATCAGATGGGTGAGACCATGCGCAGGCGATCAAATTATCCAGGATGGCGTCTATTGAAGAATAATTAAAAGACTAATACGGTAACAGTGTCCCATAAGAAGCAGGCAAATCCATAGAAATCGGGACTAGGAAAGTTGGCCAGTCGGAAATGGCCACCATATCCTCATCTGCGCCAGGAGGGGGCCTTAGGAACAGAGCGAGAGGCAGGTCATACCTCGGATCGGCTCGCCCAGCGCGTTCCACACCGGCTGCACCACAGGGTCATACCAGGCGCGGCCGGTGCGCTGTGGCACGGGGCTGTCCCGCACGGAGTTACCGTCATCTGTCGGACGTCCGGGGAACCAGTAGTTGCTTAGACAGTCGCTAGGTCAGTCGGTCGGGGCTGGGTATTGTCTGGTGTTGAGTTAGTCGGTAGAACTTAGAACCAACAATTACAGAATAGTTTGAAGGATGATGACGTATAGAACGTTAAAATGCACCTTAAAGAAACAATTCGCCCGTCACCTAAGTATGTTTCGTTAAATCACCGATGACCGAACAGGGCGCGTGTCACGTCAGTCGTCAGCTATGTATGTGATCGTCACAAATCGTCACCCTGTCAAGCCTTGTTCAGATGCCAGGATCCGGGTAAGCGCTCAGCACAGAAGAAAGATAGAATTAAGTTTACATCAAGTTGAGAATGCATATAAAGCGTGTGCAATGAGCATACGTCTCAGTAGTTCCCACCGAACTGTGCCGGGAAAACCACCCGGCCAGTGCTCCGCTGGCATTATCTTTCCTCTCACCGGCGTTGGGCGTGTTGTCGAACGGATAGCTGGCCACCAGGGCACCTCCGTGCAGCTGGGCCGACAGCACGAACTGGATCTTGTTCAGCCACTCCTTGATCGCCTCCGTCTCCACCTGGCTCTTCTTATTGTTGGTCTTGAAGTAGTCCGGGAAGTTACGGTTCAGGTCGAAGCCGTTCGAGTTGAACCTGGAGAGTAAGAGGGAATGATGTGAGCCACCGACAGAAAAGGGAAATTTGTGACCACTGGCAATTAAACAGATGAAAGAAAAGACTTTTTCAGCCTTCTGATTGTTGCGTCATGATTATTACAGTACCATCACGTCCAGCGCTAGAATCGGACTCGTTTATGGCAAAAACCCACCGTTCTTCGTGACCATAAACCATTTATACATAACGTCATGAGTAATACCTAGTATGAGTTTTAAAATAACGACGAGACAATGGGCAATAAATACCCATAGCTCGATCCTGTAATTCAGAGAGTCATTCATCGCGGGAATTCTGCAAGTGTGAGAATTTGTCGACTCATGCCTTCTAGGTAAGCCGGGACGGATCACTGGAAATTACTGTTGGATTCTGGATGGTTTGAGGAAATATCTGCAAGCAGCAGGTAAAATATTTGCAAGGATGAAAATCAGACGGTCTGTTATAGGTCAATATGAGTCACTTTATATGAGCAATGAAACGACGGTAACATCTGCAGTACCTCAATCGGTACACTCCGTTCACTTCTTGCAACAGTAATCGTGGATAAGGGCCAACCGGGCCAGCCTCTATACGATCCGTCCTCAGGCTCAATTCCAATCCCTCGATATCTCTACCATTTCTGTTCCAACAGCAACATAATTAAATACGTGAATGTTGTCTGAAGTAACTGTTCTTGTTTGCCTGCTAACGGGATGCGGGTTAGCCTTGCCCTATCTAAGCTCATTTATTGTTCAAGGACCGCTGTTTCGAGCCAAACCCATCAGAACGGTCATAACGGTACTATGTTTGCTAAGGGCGAGTCTTGCAATGCCGCATTCCGATTATTGATAATACAGCAAACCTTGATCAAAGGCTGTCTGTATTTAAATTCAATCAAAACAACCAAACTGTCAGATCAAAGACGGTGTTTTAAATACCCGTTTTGAACGGGATGTGTCAGACGCCACACCTTTCTAAATTCTACATCTTACGGTCCCGTTAGAACAGAAGCTCTGCGGGCAGCGAGTGATTCCAGTTTGGTATATCGGGGCTGATTCCAGCTCAGCTGTGCGTCACCACTGGGTGCGGCTCGGGAGATAATTGGCCAATGAGTGACGGCTGGATGTGCCAGATCATCGCCCCCCCCCCCCCCCTCCCCCAGCCCCGCCCGCTAGCCGGACCCGCCCTGCCAGCTAGTCCGGGTACCGCCCTACCCACGGGCCTGACAACAGAACAGCGGCAAATGATCACCACCGGTCCCTTCGCCACGTGCAGTATAATGTAACACCATGTGCTCAAGGCTCCAATATACATAACACATATATTTACAGCCTGAGGTCTTGTCATCTCCAGCCTTAGGAAAGGAATAACTAATAACTCCTCCTGTACCAGTCGATTCCCGCTTTCTCTCAGGTTCACCCTCATCCTCTCCGAGCTAGTAACAGGGAAGTGTTCAGACGTGAGCCTTATCCAGCTGGCCCACCTCCCTCCCCGCCATCCAGCCCAACCCGGTCCGATCCAATCGTTCTATCGGTCAGTGCCGGCCGACCACCGTTCGTTCGGTCCGGGTTCTGTCACCGGACACGCTCGGCCGCTCTCACCATCCCACCCAGTCCCGCTGAGACCGGGAGATAAAATAACGGTGGGCGACTGACAGCAGATCGACCAATCGCGAGTCGGTAATTAACTCGAGGTCGGGATTCAAGACTGCGGACTCGAAAATCTGGGACTGGAGGACTTTAAAATTGGATCGGTACTGGGACTCAGAGATCGGGATTTAAACTCCGAAATCAAGCGTCGTGAGTCGAAGACCCAGTGTAACGTTCGTCAGTGAGGATAGGGTGCGCGGTGAACGGTCGCGGAGGCGCGCGGTACGCGTCCAACGGTACCGAACGCAGAGCCGTGAGGAGTCGTGACGACAAGGAGCGACGGAGCGGAACGGCCGCGGAGGCGAGACGGGGGCGAACGGGTGGGTGTCGGGCTCGGCGGCAGACAGTATGCAGACGGGACCGACAGGATGGTTGATGGTTTAGAAGAGACCCAGAAATGAAGTGTGAAACATTAGCGATGTTTGATGCAAAGAATAAAGCGATCGCAAGCCAAGCGCAACTATGAGAATGTTCTGTTGAGAAATCGCCTTGCTCCAGAATGTCTTTAATCGTTCAAATACTGATTGTAATGATGAATTTAACTGGCAGTTGTTTCCACAACATATCATCAAATCAAAAACAAACTAAACTGACTGAAGTGGAAACCAACAGGCGTCAGCAGCTCTCGTTCTTACGATTTAAATCCAACAGCCGTAAAAGTTTAACGACCTATGCTGGACGCTAATTTACGGTGAAAAGAGCAAATAGCACAGCCCACAACTGTGAGTTGCATCACTGCGATTAAAATGGGCCTGGATTTTGACGCCTTTCCGTGAACGGATATGACGCAAGGCGTGTTCGTGCACAATCAGAGCAGAGCGCTCAGCGTAGGTCCCGTGATAATCACATCAAAAACACCCCAAAAAATAAAAAGCTGAGTCAGCTATATGTAAGAGTCCAAATCTTCTTCGCAAAAGCAACGAACAATAGCATGAAACTTATCCAATTACGGTCATGCACATTACACATAAACCGGTAAAAGGCCAACTTTATCCCGTCTGCGTTGTCCCCTCTCCTATCTCGTCTAACACAGCAATAACAGTGGGAACGTCCGTCCCTCCCAGCTAACGCCGCCACCATCCCCGACCAGCTCTGGTGGCATACCCCGACCTGACCTGACTTCATTGACCTCACACTCGCCACCCCTGACCTAACCTCACCCCTCCTGTGACCTCCCAACTGTCACCACTCACCTTCCCTGGCCGCCCTGGCAGGAGCCCTCTCGGCTCACTTCGAATCCGTCCGGGTTCATCGAGGGCATGATGTGCACGCGCGTGTTGTCCAGCAGCCAGCTGACGTACGGGTCCGTGTTGTACCGGGTCGTCAGGTACTGGGGACAGAAAGTCAGCGATCAGATACAGTGCATACTGTATACTGTATATGTTGAGTCAGTGGGGTTAGCACCTACATACTCGTATATGTGGCTATGTGAGTACAAAATGAGAGGGCTAGCAGGTGGTCGTTTCAGGCAATATTAAGCGCGCTTTGGGAGACCGTGCGATGGTAGCCTCTACTACAGACATGAGGTATCGAATTACGACAACTCTACTCCAGGAAACGCAATTACTGATGCGAAGGTCGAGAGGCACAACACTGATTGAACAAAACAATGAGAGTCAATCGACAGTTACAAGCCACAAATCACTTCGTGAGACAAAAGGACACTTCCCGAGCCGACATGCGACCTCGCAGTTGGCTTCGGGCTCGCGTGCGGAAAATGAAACCCAATGTGTCCGCATTCATATCTAACATATGTCACGAAATCCACCGTGCAATATGATTCAGGGACTTATATAACTGATTGCGTCTCATAGATTTTAAACAAAGGACAATGCATCGATTTGAAAGGATAAGGTAGCTACTGTGCGTAAATGTTTAAACAAAGGACAATGTGTCTATCTGAAATGATAAGGTAGTTACCGCATCTTATCAGCACGCAGCAGGACGCAATTGCCAAAATTAAAATTGGCAGCAGTGCGTTTTCAGTTAGCCTGTAGCCACTATCATCGGTTTCCCTTTCCCTTTATCCTTCCCATACAATTATGATTTTCATTCAGCCACCCAATCGGATTTGCATCGGCCAGACGCGCTCCCAACAAACAGGCTGACTCGCAGCGCGACAAACCCGCCGTTGCGCGACACAGTCATGTTTTGGGTGCTGTTTTGGGTCACGGTCACCGTATGAATCCGGCTACTGCCACACAGGAGCAGGCGGTCGAGTCAGCAGGGACACAGGCCGAGCTACCGGCTACCGGCTTGGTTAGGTAGGTGAGATCGACCGTTCAGCAAGGCCGTATATATAGCCGTTTAGTGCCGCGGGCAGATCAATCTCATGAAGACACACAAGAAGCTAATTGCTGATCTATCTCAGGGGTGGCACTAAGGGGTAGAGCCATACCATCATGAATACTGATGGATAAGAGCGGAGCCTTCCCGAGAAAAACAACGGGGGGCAAGAGCGAAGGCAGCTTTGTGCCGGCACAATGGCGATATGGAGAACGGAACTGAGAGCCGTCTCGCAGCGGGTCGCAGGTCGCGAGCAGACTAACGGAGACGGAGGCGCTAAACATCGTCTATGTGGTGGTGTGGGCGGTGCTGGGCGACGGACTGTTGGCTTTGTGATTTGGGAGAATTAGCTGAATGCAAATGCGGATAACATACTAGCACGTCAATTGGTTTTAAAGTGTGGCAGAGGTGTTTGTAAAAGGTGGATGATAGTCAAACTATTCTATTTACTTTTCTCATCAGTTGACGCCAGAACGGGTAGCAAAATGGGTAAAATATGTATGAAGTGTTCCTTTTGTGTGACCGAGACCCAATCCAAACAAAACACGCTCCGCCTACACAAAAGGCGAGACTCCCCACCCCTACACGTGCGTGGTCTCTACGTGCGCGAGCGAGCGCACACCTCCACAACCCACACCGAGCGCGGCATAGCGACGACGGCTGGGGCGACTGACTGGACACGGAAATCCCGCACTGGACGGCCAGCCGCCGCCTCGGGCAAGCCGGGTCCTCGGCGGCACGGGATGAGCCGCCGCAGCGGCCGGGGTTTCCAGAGTGTCCCCTCCCTGCGCTCAGGGATTTCTACCACATTATGGGCCCGTGAGCCAGCCTTCCCACCGCACGCCGACTTCCTCTGAGGCTGCCGGCGTGGGAACGACCAAGATTACTTTACTAATACGACCGACTGCCCGGGAACGACCGCCCTGGAGAAGCCCAACGCGGCGGTAGAACTGGGCAACCGCACCGCTGCTCCCCGTCTAGACTGGAAGACAGTGTACGGATTACAGGGGATTTTTAAAGCTCGCCGCTCGCACCTGGTTGTAAATTCCCGGCGACGTCACCAACTTACCTCGATTAGGTGAATGAGAACCTCTCGGCCGATCGCCTCGTTGCCATGAATGTTGCCGACGTATTTCACGTTGGGCTTGCCGATCATATGCTCGTAGGGTGAGGCGGAGACGACCAGAACCCAGAGTTCACGACCTGGAGCGGGGAGGGCGTCGGTGAGCCTCACTGCATCACTAGCTGCACATAACCCGACACTGGAGTAACTAACGGCTGCCGCCAGGTAAACCGAGCACAACAATCACCGCTGACGTCAAGGGATATGTAAACAGAGTCGTCGGTGAATACGAAAACCATTAGAAAGGCAGCAAAGAATAGGGATTGCTGAATCATTACAAAATACAAATGGCCCTCCAATGTGTTTATACGCAGCGTAAAACCAAGTTACCGACTTTTTTCTGCCGGACAATTTATCGGATAGGCAAGGACGCTTATGTTTGTAACGGTAACGCGATAAGAAACAAATCATTGTGAAGTTCAGTTACAACGGTGATTTGTACGAAATACAGGTGAGACATCCGTTTTCAGTAAGACTTATAATAAACATTTGTAAGGAAACCGGTAATGGTAGGAAACCTTAATTAATGTCCAGCTCAACTGGGATCAATCAACTGAAGCGGTAAGCAAAGATAACGACTTCCCATCATTTCCGATATCATTGAAGAAACACTTAAAGCATGATTTTTCATCTGTATCTTCACTGAGCAAAACTGAATGCATCAAACGTTTCAATGATATTTATCGCAAAAAGTTAACACACTTTATGAAAAATCAAAACGCAACCTGCTAATTGTTCACTTCATACAAGATTCAGCAGAGCATTCCTAAGTCATCGGTTAAGTAGCAGCTCTTCTTACTCTTAGAGCTTGACGGTCACCACGACAGACACAGAGCTTCATCGTGATAGTACAGCGGATGAATGGAACCCACCTTGAACTGAGGTGCCGATCGAGTAGAGTGCCGTGATGTCCGGCCGCTCTGCCGCCACCTTCCGCATGTAGGCCGTCAGCTGGTCGTAGTTGTGGTAGCTGAAGCCGACAGAGTCCGTCTCACCGTCCTGGAACTGCGGGTCGAACTGGGGCGGCTCGTACGCCGGCGCCTGGCGACCCTCGGCCGGCAGCAGGGGCCGCGGCGGCACCTCGGCGCCTCGCACCTGCTTGATCAGCATCACGTAGAAGTAGAGGAACGCCACCAGGAAGACGCACATGTACCACTTGGCCGTCCTCATGGCGGTGTGTGGCGGCAGCGACCCGCTGCGACTGTGAGAGGAGCGGGGGGACATGGCCGGTCAGTGGAGGTGTCCGGTGGTGCTCCGCGGGCTGCCGGGGGCACACTGCAGGCGCACAGAGCGGGGCGACGGTGGACGCGCCGCGCCGGCGGCAGCGGTCGGGGCGGGGCCTGCAGGGATGCGGGCGGACCGGGGGGCAGAACGGGGGGCAGGGGTAACCCAGAGGTAGACGGCGTAGAGACAGGACAGCGAGGTGAGCAAACAGCCGAGGTGAGGTAACGCGTCACGCGTCACGGTCACGGTACGTGACGCGGCGGCCGTGGACGTTGCAACAGGGGGCTGCCACGGCTGACGGCGGGCGGGACTGGACAGAAGGCTTTCACTCTTCGGTGAGAGAAAACAGAGCGGAAATGGTCGAATGATGCACTTTCGAGTCCCCACCCCTCCCCCTCCGAGAGAACAGCTAGGTGTTGTAACAGTGCCCTGAGTCTGGGTAGTGTTAAAATCGGCCAATCGTCAAACGAAATCCACTGCATACACGAAGTCCTTTGGAAGTAAACAACTCATACGTAAGAGTCAACGCATCAGTTTTTATCAACAATAAAATCGGTGTGAATTCCGTAGAATTCGAAGCGCAATTGTAGCCAACAAAAGATGCAAAGTAGCGCCTTCTAGAAGTACTGCTCAATGCCACTGACAAGAAAATTGTAGAAACTCTTCCGTGTTAGGGCTTATCATATCTGTTTGTCCCCGAGGCCTGACATGCCATTTATATAGCTGGCACCTAATTCAATATACCCTGTAGCTGGCATACCTATGCGCGATTGCACAGTTCATACAACCACTAGTGCCGCGTTCATATCATTTCATTCCAGGAAGTGTCCTCAATAGTTTGCCATGCGCCTCCCTTATCCCCCGAGCTGAGACCGCCATTCAATGCTGATTAGCCAGACGGCGAAGGATGCACCGGCAACAGAGGGCCTTCAGCAGTACACCGTCAGCAGGGCACCGCCAGCAAGGACAGGTCTGACTGTCTGCTGATGAGGGGCCGGTGACGACACATCACACCGTCTGGGGTCAATGGGATCGACACACAGCGCTTCCAACGGTCACGGAACGGAACGGTGTGGATTGGCACGGAACGGGGCGGGGCGGAATGACACATCCAGCAGCGGAAAAGTGCAAAGTGCCTACCTACCACGGAAGTCACAGAGAGGACGGGTATATAGGTAAATGTACAAAACGATGTAAAAATTGATACGATAAGCAGTGGCGGATCCAGCTCAGAGTTTTTTTGTTTTTTTTTTGGGGGGGGGGGGGGCAAACCATAACAATTTATCGATTCTTTCCATGCCTCGCGCATAGGCGTAATGTTAAAATTATGCCGTTTGGGAGGGGCAAATGCCCATTTTGCCCCCCCCCCCCTGGATCCGCCACTGACGATAAGAACATAACGCTAGTTACGGTCTAAAACTGGATATAATGGAATGGAAGAACGGGAGTCCGTCCAGAGCCAGAGCGATGGGCTTTCACGTATGGTTGGAGATAATGAAATATCCAACACAGACCGTGACGAGTGACATCTCGTTACCACGCGGTTCAGAGGACATCACACTGACACATGCATGACATAAAGCCTGCACGACGTGGCTGCGGACTATAACGTCTACTGCCCCGAGGTTTTCGGTTTGATCCGGTGTGCACTGCGCAGAGTCCAATCTCGCATCAGTGCACCCTCTCAGTAGGGATGGGCACGATGATGTACTGCCGTTGGTCACGCCCGCCGCACACCCAGCCTACGGCTCATCTCCGAAACATTCCTGGACAGCAGCCAGGCGAGCCGCGCCCAGAGCAGCGACTGTAATTCACACCAGAGCCTCCCAACACGAGCTCACAGCAGCACTGATCCTCGTGGAAACCGACAACCGTGCTGACGATATGGATATTGTTTGTGACAGTAATCCCCATCTAACGAGGGTGGAGAAGCATAGTAAAATCCGTTGAAGCTTCTTAGCTGCCATCATTCGTCACAATGTCACCTTTGGAGGACACATTAACGACCTACATTCACGACTTCAGCGCACAAGACTGTGGATCTCCGAGAGCGGAGTTGTTCCATCCTCAGCCCAGTGACAGGGCCGGGAGGCGGATGACAGAATGGTGACGGACATTAGGACGGCACGCATGGTCGAGCCCCACACAGACACGGCGTATGGCTCACAGAATCAGACCGGTAAGTGCTCGGCACCGCCTGACCGGGTTAGGAGCCGGGAGAAGAAGGGGGGGAGGGGGAGGGAACTCGGAGAGACAGGTCCGCCTGCCGACGGTGCCGGTCGGGAGATTCTGGGAGGAGGGAGGGGATCACAGCCGGGGCCACCCATTAGCGGGTTCCGCTCGCGTCTGCCGACGCTGCTGGTCGGGACGGGACGAGACGGAACACCATCACGTTGTGCTGAGTGGGCGAACAATCCAGACGGGAACAGAATAACAGAATGATCAGCATAGACAGCGCCAGCGGGAATGACAGAGAGGAGACAGCGCGGCAGACGACCCAACGGCTGACGGGAAAACAACGGGGACAGACGAGCGCCGGCCGCCGAGGGGCAGAACTGCGGGTCAGTTCAGCGCTGAGCATTATATGTACAAATACCGATCATCCAGCCTCCTACTCCTGCCAGCCATTAGAGACGAGCAAGGTAATGATGGCCCCAGCAGCCACATGTTCTATTATTGGCCTCCCAGCAATTATTCTGAAATTAGTATCAACAGACGAAACGAATCCCTACAAAAAGACGAACTATGCTCAATGCTCATATGACGGTACGGAAAAATACGAAATTGGGAGGAACAGTGACCCAGTAGCATCAGATTTGCAGTGTGACGCTTTCACCACACAACAAAAGGAACACAAGTCACGAATAGGCCACAAACAATGGCCGTAAAACTGCCAATCGTGCGTGCCTGGACTCCATCATTTTAAATGCCACGGACTGAGGTTCATGAAATATATAATGATGTGATTTACTGAGCTTTACGGTAAAAACCCAGATGATGGCAGCGTATGGTTGGAAACTTCATTCATGGTCCTAGAAATCGTTCGACGTTCCATTATCGTGGAGACTGCAGTGAAGGCCCGCCCGTCACTGTGGCCCAGTTTCTGTCACTCCCACATTGGAATGTGCTGTGTACGATTCCGAGTCAACCCTTCACGGGCTCGTACTAAAGAGACGTGGACCGTCCCGGAACCGCCCGAGGCTACCCCTCAAAATAGGCCGGCACGATGCGGACAGCCCTACTCAATGGGTCTGTTCCAGTCGCACTTCCTAACACCTCTATGTAAACTCCTCCAAGATTGCTTCCCTGTTCCAGTGGCAGCTCTAGCCCCTACAAAGCCAAGGAGGGCCCTGCTCCAAGCTCATCTATCTTGCTCTTGAAGGAGCTTAAAGGTGTTAGGAAGTGCGACTGGAACAGACCTATTGATGACAGTCCTCTGGAACGGGACGTGTTACGTCGGAATGTCACCCGAGGTAACCATACACCATTGAGAGCCTCTATCGCGACCTCAGCATGGGTTTGGGCGGAAAACAGCTCGTCAGTGCTCTTTCAGCCCGTTTCTGACACACCCCAGTGCATAACCACCCTTAGCGGCAGCGTCAACCTAACGGACTGGCGGTGAGTCTTCCCGGTACACCGTACCCCATCCGACACGCTTTGTGCCTCCTCACCCATCGACCCCGCCCGGAATGGTGCCGCATCCCGCCCGGCCCGCCCGCCTGCCTTCCCGGGCGGGTGACCGAGCGAGGGATGTAGGTCACCGGTGCCCCGCGGCGCCCGGCCGGTGACGCCAACGCCGCATCAGCCGGTAACACGCGCGCGGCCGCCCGGGGGAGGGAGGGGGGAGGGGGAGCGAGGGCAGGCGGTCAACGTCCCCCGCGGTCACAGGTGATTGTAAAGGCAGAGCGGGCGCGCTGCTGTATGCATGCAGCCGGTAAAGGAAGCAGATGCAGCGTCCGGTATGCAAAATGCCGGCCGTGCTGAGCGAGCCGCCGGCCAGGGTCGTTGGTTGGTGTTTGAGAAACAGGCGGAAGGTGTGGAAGACTGTGGGACCAGAGACGCGGATGTGATGACCCGGGATTCGGGAACGAGGGACAAAGAGGGACAGACGAAGTTCGTCAATGGTGTGGATGACGGAGGCTAAGTGAAAAAGGTGTCAAATAAAACACCTGCCAGTAATGCACCAGCAGTCCTATCAATCTCCGAAGCGATAATTAATATCATACGTTTTAGTAAGCTGGAATCCATAGAACCAGCAAACGCACCGTCACTTTCATCAGTGTGCAGCCAGCGCATAACGAAAACATAGTAGGTACATTCAGGAACACAAAGATGAGCTCGGTAGGATTGGAGGAGCTCTAAGGTCTCATGGAAGCCATTCGACCCACTGACCAACATCCGCGCCCACATTGTGTGACGAAACATCCAAGCGACAAAAACAACTGCCCTCCCCAACATTTCCATCTGGTGGGAGTCGCCTGTTAGGTATGAAAAACTAGAATAACACGTAAGGTCGTGCGCCCTAAAACCTCAATAAATTCCGCATTTGGGCGTGAGCGGCCTTCAGTATACGGGCATTTTAAATGGCGCACAACAGTGACGACTTTCTAAACTCCCATGGTGATATAAAGAGGAAGCTTCGAGAAGTCTCCAGCAATCGCTCCCATTCACTTTCCATGACTGCCGGACAGCAGTCCCAGTTTCACCAGGAGAGAAACCGGTCGGGAGATTCTTTGTGCCCGCTAGCTGAATGACCAACGCCTGGCACCAGCTACCAGAGTCCGCTCTTATCAGAAACGATGGCAATATCCGCTGATTCACCGGTGGCAAACCCGACCTGAGACGGACCGGCTGACCCGACCAGACGACCTCGTGCTTGACCGCTGTGTGACGTGAACGTCACAGATTGAACAACCTCGTCTGACCGGCTCGCACGCACACAACCAGTTGAGTGGCACGCGTGGCCCGCATAGCACAACACCCAGCCACATACCTACCTGTATCGAAGTCGACACTAGCACGACACACCCTCCTCTCGCCGTCGGTGTGAGTCTCGTCGGTGCGTACCACTCGTGACGCCGGGACCGGTTCTGCGCGTGACGCTGTGTGACGCTGACTGGTGGCACCGTTGGAGACGGACGCAGGAGAAACCCTGGCCAGCCGCGGCTGCCCGGAGGCGGCCGAGCGGCGGCGCTAACGGTGCGGCCACTGGCCCGCGCGCCTCGGCGCCGCCACGCGCCGCGGCTGCGGTCCGCTGCCTCAGCCTCCCCAGATACAGCCGAAACTTGCCGCCGAATATGGCCGGATAAGTCAGGCGAATCGACCCTTTTCGGGGTTTTACCGGGGCATTATAGATGCCGTTCAGACCAGCCTTCTCGCGGGGATGTTAGAAGAATTAGGGGAGAGTGGGGTGGGTTGTATCAGTTTTTACTCCGAGACCCATAACCTCGTAACTATCCGTGATAAACTCATTATTTCCATACTATCTCCTTCCTTGATTCTTCTGCTTTTTTGTGCCAAGTAACTTTTCCGCTACCTCTACTAGTTTTTCTTCTACAGTCTGCCGAATAGAACAATGTTTTTGATACAACCTGCCCCATGGCTTGGGTGAGTTGTATCACATGGTGGGGTAATTTGTATCACTAGGTATTTCACGTTTCAGGGAGTGTGCTTGCTACTGGTTTTGAGCATAACAACAACATTAAATGGGGTTGATACAATGTATATGCTCAAAGGCTTCACTTTTATTCGACCAAACTTAGGTCAATGCAATCCGAACGAAACATCGAAACGAACGAAACATCAACAGACTTGACGCAAAAGTGGCCCGTTAAGAGCAAAGAAGCCAACACATTGTGCCAAAATGGAACGAGTATTGACTAGCTACCTACAAACGCGAGCCAGGGCTTAGCTTTCGCGATCAAAAGCAACATACCCATACATACATACATGTTACAACATACCCCACCCGGCTCTGATACAACATGTACCTCGCCGCCATCTTGGAAAAACATCCTCGTGCTCAAAAACAGCGGACAGCTGGAGAAATCCATTTTCACTCACGCAGCCTTAGAACCTACCCTCACCACCGCTACGGAGATCTTTCAAATTCGTGCACATCTAAATGTCCAAAACACACATTTTCTTGCAACTCATTTTTTTAGAATGACATTAAAAAAACATAAAATCGGCTCTCACCTCGAGACTCGTCCACCCAGCCACACGACAGAACAGGGAAAGATGGCGCCCGGAAAACCTCGTCGGCTGGTCGTGTCACGAGCGCCATCAATTGGATAAGTTTCGCACAATTCGCCCTGATACAACTTGGACATGATACAACTCTCCCCGCTCTCCCCTACACAATGCAAATCACTTGGAATTCCTGCCAAGCTCTCGTTGTCATATAGTTCTAGCTCCCCTTTCAGCTTCATGGCTCTTTCTCTTTTTTGTATTCTTTCTACGCCATCTTTCTACGGCCGTCATTATGTAGCGTGGCCAATAATGAACACCCACTAGGGTTTGAAGCCCCGTAGTGAGTGAAGAATCAGGCGAAAAGGTGCAACAAGTCCCATTCTTGTTATGCATACTAGCTCACAGCAGTTCGCTGGCAGTGAATTCAGTTCGCACAAAAAAGTTGAGCATGACACGCTCAGCGGACGCGTAATTCTGTGAAAGATCAGCATATATGACGCATACTTTAGGGTGCCGTATACAAGCGTGCGTGCATCTATGCAAGTTGTAAGCACAGATGGCACAATTTCGGCGATTTTCACGCCAAAGCTACTTTCTTCCGGAGGGAAATGGCTACTGTCACGTTCCAATTCCCCTTGGCCTTGTACGAGTATCTTAAGGAGATTTAAAAACTTTCCAAAGGCCACATTCTTCGTAACATACGGAGCAGCCAGTCTGACAACGGGAACAAAACATAGACCACGCGTTTTCGCTATCGCACAGTTCATCATCGCTGCCTATTACCGGTTAAGAAGCCGACCGTCTCGAGTAGCCTGTTATCTGCGCTCGTTACACGTTATCTCACAATCGACAACCTTGTTCAACAAACGTGCTAAAAGGTGGACGATTCATTGCGATCTGCACCGATCAGCCAGATTTGTCCAGCAGCATGGACAGATGGTGTGAAGTGATCAACAGCCGCACCACGATGATGAGACGAGATGATCTCACACCGGATACTGCAGGGTGTATCACACCAGGTGATCCACGGATTATTTCTCGGACGATGACCGGCTTATGTAGTTACGCAGGACGGAGCAATGCGGTCGCACGTTTCACATTGACGCCAGGGCGTGTTCAGGTGGTAACGATGGCCATGCACTGATGGCTAAACCCTGATAGAAGGAAGTTGACTTTGCTGTTGTTTCATTTAATTGTGTGCCTAAAGTGCTAAGACATTTGGCACGATTATTAAGGAAACAGAAGTCGAGTTCACGTAGACCAATTCATAAAAGCTATTTCGTCTACTTAGACGACTTTGATATAAAAGTGGAAAAGATGGTTCAATTTATTTCTTCCTTGCTACTTAATGCCTACGAATCGTGCAATACCTACGTAAGAAGTGAATCGTTCTGCAGAATGACTCAACGGTTGTCAGTTTAACAGGTCAACCGTCAAGGCAATAGACGGAAGCTTTTATTTTGAAAAAGAGCCAATTGCAGGGAATATAGCCGCACGAATTATAAAAATCAAACCACAGAATGGGTTTCCATAGATTCAGACGACGTTCTTGCAAGTTGCACAATACACACCCACGTCCATAAGGAAAAT
Organism: Amphibalanus amphitrite; assembly: GCF_019059575.1. NCBI lineage: Eukaryota > Metazoa > Arthropoda > Thecostraca > Balanomorpha > Balanidae > Amphibalanus > Amphibalanus amphitrite. The sequence goes on along the minus strand of NW_024882953.1, from coordinate 112,136 downwards.
AGCCGGCTGTGCGTCCTCAATTGACGAAGACTGGACCGGCTGACCACTGACCAATCATGACAAATCATGATCATCAGAAAATGATGTTGAAACGAAGCCAATGCGACCCGGATATACTTGAACGGATGACGCAACGCACAGTCCACAGACTACCCTCAGGTGAAAGGGAGAGACGATGTCCTGCTTTAGGCGAATCACCGATGCTGCTGCGACCAGGCAATCGATCGTGAAGCAGAGGTTCTAGATATTCCCGCCAGGTAGCACTAAGAACACAAACGATATTTGAGCGCAGACACTGCTCTTTCGGTCTTGAGACCATTTCAGGGTTGTTGAATGATGGGATAAGGCATAAATAACATGAAGCATGTTATCTTTGGATAAGTTAGTGTAGACATTGAGCTGAGTCGACCACCGACGGTCAGGTACATACCTAATTGACCTGACTTGGAAGGTCAGCGGTTTACCGATACCAAATCGGATAGGTACCATTGTCTTTCGCTTGTGGAGTGCAACACATCCGATTCTTTTCGAGGCTCTCGCTCAAGTACAGGGGCCAGCCCAAGAGAGGGGTGTACGAGCTGTCGAAAGAGAAAATGGATAAATGATAATACCGGCGAGGGTCAAAACACCATATACATGGCCGTTTTCTGAATCGTCATATTCAACCGGAATATCTGAAGTCGAATAAAGTACTATTATAGCCAGCGAGACAAAAATAGATTCGCGTGCAGCAGCTAAGCTCACATAATGCCAGCACGCAATGTTTCTTATAAAAATCAGAGACTCATCCACGTGGAAGTAGAACCAAAAGAACACGATGACGTAAGCACGTCAATTATTATTGTAGTATTTCCGTCACATCCATCAGCCGTTTTCGTGGAAGGTCTAACGAAGACAAATCCGTGGAATGGATGCAGTCAGCCGTAATGCAACCACTAATTATGAAAATCTTAGATATGTGAAGCCAGCGTTGTACTCAGGAAGTCAGGACTAGTACCTATCGAGACCAGAATAACTCCTGATATGCCGGATAGGTGTCGGACCTGTCGGTCATAGTACCGACAACCTTAGACCGGAGGGAGCCAAGACCTTTTTCTGGGAGGTTATTAGGAGACATTCGTCCCATTTGCAGGGTTGTGTGCAACTCAGTGCCCTCTCGACACCTTCCCAGTCCTGCACGGTCGCTGTCCGTTTCTCGGACACTGGCATCACTGGTGATTAGGTCACACGACCGCGTCAACTGGGTGACGAAATGTTGACTCACGCTATCATAGCTTACACCGAACAATCACAACTACAACACGGAGACCCAGCAGCCAGCGGCGGTGCTGTATTGTGGATTGTGGAAGGCTGCCAAGCTCATACTTGAAGCTAGCACCGGCGCCGGACATAGCGTGCTTTATCACAGGCTCTTGGGTAGGTATGATAAAGCACGCTGGCATGTAACTATTTGGGTATGTGAGTGTGTGGGTAGGTATCGTGGGTGCGTGCTAAGTGATGTCAAACGAAAACACCCCACGAGCCGCGACTACAATACAAATTACACAAAGGAGCCGTCCCATCAACACGATTTCAGACCATCAGCTAGCATAATATATAATGTTTCAGGCTTTTCCAGTTCAGCGTTACGATATCGGAAATATTATGTAAAATAAGGCCAAGCGTTTATTCCCCGTATATTTTTAGAGGCGCGTTAAGCGTTCAGTCCTTCAATGTCCACTGACCACCGCTCAGTGGATTTTACATTTTGGCCGGTTCCAGTTAAGCAAAGTTCCACTTATATCGATTCACGTGAAGCAAGGGCAACTCAAAAGACGCTTAGGCGTTGCAAAGTTCCACCCACCCATCGATCACTCACCCTGGAAACTACTGCGGTTAACGACACAGTAGTTTCCATGCCGCTTTGGAAAGGACGAAATGGACGAAATATGGACGAAATTCATATCCAGTTATTACACCAGACATCTACGAGTTGTCCGGTATTTCTGATGGCATACAATGAAATTTGTGAAATTCCGACGCCTAACGTAAAACGGCGGCAAACGTTAGGGAAGGGTGGGAACGCCGCAACATCTATTTTTCATTTCTAAGTAGAGAACTGTTACTAGACAATAGGCATATCACATGCATGTTATCACGTCACTTATTGTTGAAAGCATATAATTACGTAATTTTCCAGTAAAGATAGCACACCAGTAAAACGCCTTTTGGGCGAGGAACGAGCGAGCGAGATAGTGAGCCCTGCACATGCGGAAGGGCGTGAGGGTACTTCCAACGGGCTTGCGCAAAGCACCCCTCTAACCGGTCGCTAGCGGTGTACCAAATTTGAACGCAATCGGCCCAGTCGTTCCTGAGATCTGGAAGCGGCACTATGCACGTGCGCACGTGCAAACGGGGTCCAAACTGACTTTTGCACGGCACCCTACTAACTGGTCCCCAACCGTGTACCAAATTTGAGCGCAATCGGCCCAGCCGTTCTCGAGATCTGGAAGCGCCCCCTGCACGTGCGCACGTGCAGTAGCACCTTAACCGCAACACATGGGAATGCATTGCCTGGTGGGTGCCTACCTGTATGCCAAGTTTCAGCGAAATCGCCCCAAAAATTACCGAGTTATTAAAATGGAAACAAATTTGACACCTCTTATTGTTGTATTTTGCACGTGCACTGGGGGTGACCCACATGCATCGAGAGTATCCTATTTTTGGTAGAAGGGATGCTGCTACCCTACAAAAATTACCGCAAGTCAATCGCCCAAGCGGCTGCTGAGATATGAGCCTCTCAAAATCACTACTTTTGCAAAACAGCTTGAATGCCCTTGACTTTTCACGTGGCACGTGCCACGACGGTCACTGAGATGTATCAAAAGTAGTCAATTACGGGGTAGAAGGGATGGGGCTACCCAGCAAAAAAGACCGCAGGCCAATCGGTCCAGCGGTTGCTGAGATATAAGCCTCTCAAAAGCGTTACAGGCCGGGCCGGGCCGGGCCGGGCCGCTCATACTGAGATTTTTCCGTTATATTGAAAAGACTCGCTTCGCTCGCTGCGCTCGCTCGCTCGTAATAAGCACTGACCAAATTTAGGGCAAAATAGACTTCAGTCTGAAAATTTTCATATAAGCTCAATCTTAAATTTACGACAAAATCCAGTATACCAATTTTACAAACAGCAGTCTACGGAATAAAAGCCCGGCTTCATTTTCCACGGACCAACACCGTACCATCAAGCAGCTACCGATAATAATTTAGATCGACTCTGGGCGAACGGAAGAACGAACGGATCACACACCGCCGAGTCACTCTCAAACCACACATGAGAAAACACGACACAGACTCAAGACACCCATCAAGCAGCCCACCCACCATAGCGGGTGACCCACCTTGATTTTCGTTTGGTGTCCATCCTGGTCTCGGGGCTGCTCCTGTATAGGTGCCGATCGCTCCACCGACCGGGCAGACGTGAACTGATTCACACGTCAGTCGATACGGCACACTGACGTCGGTGGTCGTACGTGACGTGACGTCACGTTACTATTGATGTGACGTGACGATCCTCACGCCTTACTGCTCCTCACTAAGGATCGTCCACAAGTGATGCCGGACCGCCTGTATCGAGTGGGCCGCGCCGCAGTGCACTGACTCGGGGCCTCCAGCCGAGTGCGATCTTTCCTCCAGCTGCAGGCGGCGGGGCCAATCTGAGCTGCGCAGAGCAGGGGCCAGCCGGATGGACGAGTTTCCGGCTTTCTGCCGCGCCGTTACTGCAGCCGCCGCGCCGGTTTGGGAAGTTCCACCGGTAACCGCAGGTCGAGTCCGGTGTGTTTGACCTATACGCCGAGCGGACGCGTTATCTGCGACACGGTCGGACGGATCACCGTCACCGCGGGTCGTCCGAGAGCCGGTCTGTCGCTGAGTGCAGTGTCTCACAGGTCACACTCGCTGTACCCGACACTTGTAATCGTCACGCCGTGCGGTAAGATAACACAACCACCGGTGACAAACCACCGCAAACCACAGTTGATTCAGACTAAAACTGTCACAGTTCTCCCTCAGCTGCCGCCCACAGAAGATGAGTTCCGCTTCCGATCACCGAGTCTGACAATTGACAAAGCACTGCTGACGATCAGTTCGGATCAGCCGCTATCGCCATCCCACGCGTGGACATCACTACACCGTCCTCTCCACTGCATTGACTCACACTGCGGTCCGTGTCCGTCTCCACCTCGATCTCGCCAGAGTGTCACTTGTCTCCTCTGTCCGCCAACGGCTGTCACTGGGCTGGCACGGCGCGGGAGCTCCGTCCCCCCCCCCCCCGCCGCCGACGACGCACCGCAGGCTGTGCGCTGCACGCCCACGCCGCACCCTGGAGCCAATCTGGTGAGGTGCCAGGGGTTCAGCCAGCGGCGATACCAATCTCATCGAGCCGACAGCGGGCGGGCCGGCCAGCCCGCAGCGCTGCCAGCTTTCCAGAGGCTACCGCGGCGAGCTGCCCCGTTTGTCCATCGGTGGCGGCAGGGGGAGGAGAGGGGTGGGGGTACCGTTGAATACGAGACGGACGGGACAGGACGCAAGTTCACTGCTGCTCCGATAACGCAGTTACGCAACACACGGCGCTGGAGAAGCCGGATGGGGAGGGGACCGTAGGGGGAGGGTCACCGCAGTCCGGTCTGGCCGTGCGTGCGTGACCTTAGTTCGTCTGCAGTTTGCGTCAGCCGCAGCAGCCGCCAGAGGAAACGCACGAACGCCGGATGTCGGTCGCAGATGAAGAGCGAGGCTCGCTCCAGCTCCGCGCGGAGGCGGCGCACGGCCGGCGCCCACTGCGGCTGCCCGTCGCCGGCCGCCGACTGCAGCAGCGTCTCCAGCATGGTCAGAGTGTAGTGAGAGTTCTCCAGGACGGCGGCCGTGTCGGCGCCGGCCGGCGGCAGGCCCAGCAGCGCGCGCCGGTGCTCCTGCTGCAGGTGGGCGGCGGCCGCGGCCAGCCGGTCGGTCAGCAGGACCAGCAGCGGCGCGGCCAGCGGCGGCACGGCGCCCAGCGTCAGCAGCAGCCGGCTCTGCTGCAGCTGCGCCGTCTGCCGGCTCAGGTCGCGCGGGGACAGCACCGACTCCAGCAGCCGCTCCAGCAGGCCGAGAGCCGTCGGCTGGGCGGCCGTCAGCAGACGGGGCCGGGCAGCCAGCACGCGACAGGCCACCTGCAGGCCGTGGTGCAGCGACAGCCAGACGGCGTCGGCGCCGTCGGCGGCGGCAGCTACGTGACGCAGCACCGTGTCCAGCGCCGTGTCGAGCTCGGCGTCGGTCGGCGGCGGCTGCCGGCCGGACGCCGCCCGCTGCAGCCGCGTCACCGACTGCAGAAACTGGAGCGAGGCGCACCCACTCGGCGACACCAGGGGCTCCGGAGGGGCCGGTGCGGACGCGTCACCGCTGAGTTTTGACGAGTCGTCGATTTCAGAGGTGTTCTCGTCAACTGCCTCTGATAATGAGGTGTTTATGGAAGCATCGTCATTGGGCCTCTTTTGTGAAGCACCATTGTCGTCTGTACAGACGCGTCCTAGCTTTAGTTGTGAATTATCCGAAGTGATTGGCGATCCACCGGTCTTTGAGGGAGAGTCAACACCTCTCTTTTCTGGAGAGTCACCATCGTCGACGTCTTCTCCGACCGGGAGGGGCGCGTGGATTGCGTCCAAACGAGGAGACTTTGAATAAGTGCAACCGAACAGCTCCCGCTCGACTGAAAAAACCGCCGCGATGTCCGCAAATGGATCGGCGTTGGCAGCTATCTTGCTCCGGAGAAGTTCGACATAATCTTGAGTCGAAACGCCGGCAGGGCGCAGTCTTATTATCGATATGGCGAGTGCAAATTTTGTGCATGCCATCACCTCTGCGAGTTTTATTTACAGCTTGAACTCCCTTTAGCCCTCGGAAGTGGCCGATGAAGCACCTATATTCTGTAGAGAATGGTTTCATTTCAATCTGAAACAAACGACATCACAGCAAAGCAAGCTAGACGGTATATACTGCCTTGAGCTAGACAACCTTGTCTTGACCATTGCGCAGCCAAAAGGACGAACACTCAATTCAATTCAAGGACGAATTGAATTCAAATTACCTACCACAGTGCATTAACCTTGATATTTACGATATTTACAAACTAACAAACCCTATTTATTTGTGCAGTTTTGAATAATTTCAGGAAATCTACAACACAATCTCAATCAAATTTCAACGGTGAGTAGGCCCGCTGAGTTCAACGGAGTTCATATAGAGCCTTGAGTTGAGAGTTGAGACTTGGTTGAGACGCCTTGGTTGAGACCTTGCTTGAGACCAAGCTTGAGACGAGTTCAACCTTGTGATTGTGTTGTTCTTTTTCCCCATGCCCAAGATTCTTACAGATTGAGATACTTTTTCCCGTTTTCCCGTGTATTTAAAGCTTGCTTTTTCCATTGTAAATACCCTGCCAAGGCCCTGAATACCCTAAATTGTTGTACCTACCCTGCTGCTAATTACATACGATACATAATTTGGCTCTCTCTATCGTCTGGAGGTTTCGAAAGATGCTCTCCAGAGATGGCGCTAGTAAATTTGGCTGACATGACGTCATGCTAAAAAGTGATGGGTTTTGTGAGAGCAAATGTAATAATAGTTGAAAATTTTGTACTTTTGCTTAATTAAGAAAAAATAAATATACAATTGTTCAAAACAGCGTTTTCCTCATTCATCCTTCATTGTTTTTAGAGGAATATAGACAGTTTAAATATTTTTTCTTGACCGCAATTCGCACACGCACTAAATTAAAAGCTGGAGTTTTGTGCGTTCGTAAATCGTGATTTGAGAAAATAAGTTGACAATAATCTTTTGCACTTTTGCTTTACAATCATTTTTCAATGCAGATAAATACATAATTTATTCGAAAATAGGCATATCTTTGAAATATTATGATTTTCCACAAGCAAATTTTCCCAAAAACTTGAACTACTTACAACTGACGAACGCATCCAATAATCTGGATGTCTTAGGATGAGTTCGTCATTTTTTCCCAAGGAAATACGATACAGTTCAAGCTATTTTACCGATTTATTAGGGTACTTTTGCCAATGAATTAATAAATAAATGACAACAATTAATCTCATTATCAACCATACTCGGAAGAATTTTCTTCGCATAAGCGCGAACACATCCGCGCTTTCATGAAAAGTCACGCCTGTAGATGTCAGGACTGCTGCTTTATGTTTCGCAAGGTGGCGCAGCGCGCAGGGTACCGACTACCGAGGCTGAGGTCTCCAGACTCTCCACCACGATTTAACTTGGAAATGGCCGATGGGGAAGGTCTAACCCAAAAACGGACGCCCTTTTACACAGCTGCATAAAGAGAATGAATTATTGGCATAGCTGACCACACGTCCCCTCCCCCTCTCCGCCCCAGCTCAATAGGAAATATCGCCTATTTTCCTTAGTCAGTTATATTCTGACTAATTTCTCACTCTTCCCAGTAAACCTTAACATGCATGATGCAGATGTTCACTGCGTAAGTCGTGTGCTTCCGTAAGTGTGCCAACTATATAGTGTTGCCTACACTCTACAGTACAGCCTACTGCTTCCCCATTGTCGTTATAATTGGTGATTCTCAGGTCAAAAGTTACACAGTGGTCTCAGAGAACAATCGTTTCAACAAATTAACGATTCAAACCGTTGCATTCTACTTATATTCCGGTCAGTTCTGCTACTAAACGATTCCGGCAAAACACTCTTTAGGTTATGTATTAGCGAACCACCACACAAAATTCGCCCAATCAATGGTCAGTTATTACTGCTGGGCTGAACCGTCATACGCTATATAGCCTATTGCAGTCAATATTTTCAGAACGATACTGACTGACGAAACACAACGTATTCGCGGATTCGCACATACGTTGGCACCCAGGTGGCCTGTCAGCAGCCGCACAAATCCGCACAGCGCAGCCGGGATTTGACATTGAGATGGTACACCGTAAAGCATGCCTTTCCACACAGGCACAAGCACAGGGACACAAATTCTCAAAATCCAAACTTATTCCAATACTGGTCAATTACGAATAGGCATAAAGTTTTGAGGTTTTCTCATGTTCATTCTTCTTTCAACACACGCGGCAGACTGCAGCAGCTGCAGAACATCTCACAGAGCTGCGCTGGATGCAGTCATGAGCTGGGACACGGTTTGTGACCAATGACCGATCGGGGGTGCCAGCCTCCTCCCGGCACGCGATGCACTGGCCGCCGCGCAGTCGATGTCGGGGCACCGCCGGCATTCGCCGACAGGGTTCCATCCGATTCGGTGTATTGGTGGCAGCCCGAACAGTGACCCACGCGAAGCTGGCGGACGTCGATGGCCGATGAGCGATGCCCTTCCGCGACCGGCGGTGGCAGTCGGTCCCACATCAAGAACAGATACCAGTCATGCGGTCAGTCGGCGACGGCGCTGTCGCGAGCCGATCTGATGGTCGCGCGGTGGGCGTTGCCGACGTCCACCGGGACCGTCGACTGGGGGAGCGCGGCCGCCTCTTGGCCGCCGCCTCTGGTCGGCGCGCTCGTTGCGCTGTGGGACGGCATCCACTGCAAGTCGTTCACTGTGAAACGGTCGTTTGACCGGACCTGGCAGGCGGGGAAAGGGGGCCTCAGATGAAGTAAAACCATCCCTCAGGCCAGCTTGAACTGGCTCTCCACCTCACCATGTTAGATAAGCAGACACCCTCGTGATCATCGCAGCGATGATTGCCAATTGGTGTGTCATTATGGGAGAGGATGCCAGCCTCCTTTGCAAGATAGTCTGCCTTTAAATTAGTGCAGCCCGACCCATTGCCTGTGGCGCAGACTGGGCTTGATAATGCAGTGCAGGACACACCAAACGTAAGCTGTCATCTGTACCCCCTGTGCAGTAGGGCTGACTCAAGAGCCCAGAGTTGCCCTCCCCCCACCATTCTGTGCACGTGATAACTGGATGGGACATGCCATGGTCAGCATCTGTTCAAAAGCTGCCCTAAGCATGTAAAGCTCCACTGGCATGCTCAAGCATGGTCACAGTCAGTTCTCACTTCTCAGTTGAACCTCCAATGGAAACCCATCACAAAGTAGAGATCAGGGCGCCTCTCACACTGCAGCACACTCAACGACTGAGGCACCATCTCATCACTTGCAGGTGGTTCTTGCCAGGAGCAATGCCAGCCACGCACATCAGGTGATAACAGCAGTGTACAACTGCAATCTACAAGCATCCATGTTCTTTCTGGTTTTCTCCTGTTGAGATCCACTGCCATGCATGAACTTGATGGGCTTTTGTTGCGCTCCTCCCATGTGCAGACAGGTTTCTGCTGAAACAAAGCAAAGCAAATGTGATTAATAATGGCCCTGTTTCACGGCACCATCCAGACACTGTGTGCACTGGTAGCTACGGCATACCATAGCATCACTCAAATGACGTTGCATGTGATCTCTTAGTTTATGATCAATCGCGTTTGGAACAGAGTGAGAGGTTCTGAAAAACCGTACCAAGAACAGAGGTTTGAGTTCAAATACTGCTAGCATGCTGCTGGTGCTGGTACCGCAGCGTGCTAGCGTTCTGGGATGCTGTCATAGCTTAGCGTCACAGTGAAGTTTGTTGACACTGCCATGGAAACCCAATGCTCTGACACACGCAGCGCACTGCAGTGCACTGCAGTGCTGAGCACTGCAGTGCGTGCTCTGCTGTGAAACACCACCCATGAACGTTGGTTGCATGACCAGGATGGAGCAGTGTGGCAGACAGTGATTTTAATTTTAATTGCACTTCCTAGAGATTAAAATGTTGTTGGTGAAATTGCTATTCATTATTCCTATTACCATTGTCTAAATTTCACATTTCAAGACAGCATCAGCATTGACATGTTATATAAAATAAGGTTTAGACTTCAGGTGGTCCCGGGTTCAGCTATTAAGTAAAACAAGGGCAAAAAATTGTCAAAAAAAAATATTTTAAAAAAATACCTGCTTTCATCAACACCTCATCTAATCTAACCTCATCCTCATCTAACAAGGCCCTAAAAGCAAACACCGTTTGAATAACAATGTAATATTTTGCAACCGCTGCACCATTACTGTCACGTACGCTATCCCTAGATTGGTTGCTGGTAAGTAGTGGTTGTCGTCATCAACTCGTCATGCAGCAGCTGATTGGGATGGGCGGGGCCTATTTTTATCCAGGCGATAGAGAGAGCCCATAATTTGCTTTTTCCGCTGCGCTTATTTTGTCTCAACGCGCTGTTCATGTCAAGGCCACTAATTTAAAGGGACCCTCCCACCTTAACATTAGATTTGAGTTGAGATAGCCAAAATGGGGTCCCTGGCTCACAATTACCGGTTTCGGCACTCACAACATCGAGAAATGCCTTAAATCTGAAATATTGAATTTCAAAATTGCAGCATTTTGATTCAGAGGGGCTAATGCATAGGAATACCCCTCTGAATGTGTGACGTCAGCGCAGATATCTAACGATTTTTAAATGTTTGACTAAAACGTTTTGTAGCACGCGGTGGTATATGCCAGGTATATGCTGCTTTGCGCGCAACATCTGCCGCGAACGCCGCACTTCCAAAATGAAGCCGCTAGGAACAGCGGAGATCCAAAAAAAGTAAACAAAAGTAAAAGCCTAATATCTTGAAAACAGGTCAATATTTTTCGGTGAAATTTGGTAAATATTCGTTTTTGCTCTTTCTGAATCGAGCGACATCACTTTCATGCTAATTCATTAACTTTTTTGAAGGTGGGAGGGTAACGTACTGGGACGCACGCACTGCTAATGCAAATTGCACGCAAATTGGTCGAGGTGATGTCTGGTCTAACTGGCTCCATAAAAAGCAAGAGAAATAATGAGTTAAAAACTTGAACCATTCTGCCTGGTAGAATATTCCAACAAAAGTGGACAAAAACGTTAAAAATGAGCTAACAAGGAGGGCCATGCCATGGATGATATTACACTTATTATCTCATCCATGGCCTGGCCATGCTGATGCCATGTTCGAGAGCTGACGTGTCAATGTTGCACTGTTGAGTGTTGCAGTATGATCGAACACATTTACCACGCCGTGCAGGCATTCATAATCATCGTGCAATAAAAAACAACCTAGCAAAAAACAACATAGCAAAGTCTTCCCTGGAACGGCCAGAAAGGTTTCATTTTCGAGTAAACTATGCATGTTGCACACTGCACAGAGCGCAAGCTGTTAGCTGGAATGCAAATACAAAAATGGTAAGTGGAGTCATATTGAATGATCGAATGCAACTAGGTTTTCTCAAAATGACACATGTTTTTAAGTTTGCTTGGTAGTTAGAAAAATTGTTAAAATGGTACATAGTTGAAGCCGAAATTCGCGCGCGCCACATCTATAAGCCAGCAACACAATTTAGTAGCGACTTCTACTTCAGCTTGGTTTGCAGAAATAAGACAAAAGCGACGAAAGTAGCGCACCAAACAAGCAAGAGACCGCCCACTTTCAGGAAAGCATTGACGTGAATGGGAGCTGATTAATTGCGTCCAGAATTTGCATATTAATTTTTCCACTGCCATTTTAGCCTATATAAAACAAATAACCTTAAATCAAACGGGTGCGGAGAAGAAGAATCTCCTAAACTTTGTGATATTATTAATGTGATAGGATAGGAAGACGAAGAGTTTCTGAGTGGTTACATGTCAGTAGGCGGAACTATGGTCATGAGTACCCAAATATAGGAACGTTCCCATTTTTGGGAACGGAGTTCCCAAATATGGGAACGGGCGTTCCCATTTATGAGAACGGAAGGCAATTTTTTGGCCGTTCGCCCACTAAAACTCAAAAGTGCATCACGTCTCAAAAAAGTGCACGCTGATTGAAGTATCTACTAAATCTCCATAAAGTTATCTTTAATCTGACCGTGGAACAAGGAAATTGACCGTGGAATGATATTTTTAATGATTTTTTAAAAATGACAAAATGTTGAAAATATGGGTTATACGACATTTAACATGCAATTTTAAGGAAAATGAAGCATTTTTTAGTTTGAGGTTAAGTATAGTAATTTTCGCCTGGTTATGAACTTTCATACTATCGACACCAGATGCTGACAAATGCAAGCGAAGACGCGGACGGTCCCGAGGTAATATTGTTGACTTTTGGTGTCGGGGCGGACGACCGCGTGGAACGTGAGTGAATTTACCGAACTACTGTTGTAAACTCAGTTTAAGCGGTTGAAAATTATCCAGCTGTATTTTATCAACCCTGAAAGACATATTTTATTTGGATGCTAGCTGTTAAGCATTGCTTTTAAGGAGCGTCATGAGCGTGGTTTTTGCCTTCGGTATTTTTAAGCACGATCGTTTTGGGGGAATTTCTTTTATGCAGGTCGCCCTGTGTGGCTTATTTATAATTTTTATGCTGATTTTGATCATTTCTCGTGCCCATCCTACCAGGCTTTTTGCCACTTACACTCATTAAGAAAGGAAAAAAGTAGATTTATATTGGGACTAGGTGTTTTGAGAGTGAAACATTTCAGCGTTCCCATTTTTGGATACTTACTTGTGCTCATCAACTATCAGTGTTAAACAGACAGGTGTTTTACATGCCTCCACCCTCGGCGCGGACGGTGTATATAGGTATGGAAGACCTTGTTGAACATCGCTGAGCGTTGTGAATTACGTAATCCTGCAGAGGGGGGCGTGCCCGTTGCGAGATCGACGGGAATAAAAGCGCAGAAGACCGGGCGAAACATGCGACGGTCTTGCCGGAAAGGTCATCTGATGATTGTTGCGTTAACAATAATTTGCGGCGTTGGACGTGATGCTTGTTAATGAAAAGAGCCCCTGAAAGCCGTCGGTGAAATCGTTCCCAATTTTGGGTACGCCGTTCCCATAATAAGGAACGCTTGCAGCGCCAGTGTACGAGAGCGTTCCCAAATTTGGGCTCGCGGCCCGGATGATGGACTGCTTTAGAAATAGGGGAACGATTTGAAACTACGATGGGCCTTACAATATCAAACTCTTTCCCAACAATATTGAGACAAATATCAGGCGGTTCACGATCGTTTTATATTTTTTGGACGTCATTTAACGGTTCTTTTTCTTGTTTTAAATAATGCCTACATGGCGTTCCCATATTTGGGTTTATCGTTCCCAAAGATGGGAACGAAAATGCGTTCCCGAAAATGGGTACGCTTGACCATAGTTCCGCCTACTGATGTTGATGTGATTATCAGAACCTAAACTGAAACTGCTCCTGGTTAAACATTTTCAAAACTGCTTCTACCTGTGAAGAGGAGAACACAAAATCTACAAGATGATTTCTCCCTCTGACAATGGCAGCAGTGAGGACCACGAGAATGGTAAGTCCAATACGAATGAGCTAGTCGTCTTGCGGGCTTTTGGTGCGTGCTGTTGAACCATAAGAATAATGATAAATTAAACTTTTGAGTTCTGACTTCGAAAGGCCCAGACTTAATTGTATTGCTTTTTTCAAATTGTTCAAGATTTTTAGTAGAAGTTATCTTCGCGGAACTCAAACTGAGTGGCGAGTGCTCCTGTCACCTTGACCTATGCCTGTAAGTTGTAACTGGATGGGAACTTGAACCAGCTTCGATTGTGACCAGTGAGGTAAAGATCGAGATGAGGTAGGTACCTACCATTACAAGTAATCTTTGATGAAGGAACCTGCTTTTTTGTTATCCAAATGTCACAGCTGTACCACATTGCTATGGCATGTTAGCTCATCTTTAACATAAATTAATCAAATACATGAGAGGGGTGAATTATGTTATTAACAGAGTGTAGGTTATACCTAAGTATTTGATTCTTGAAAGAAAAATCCACATGGTCTGGTCTGGTGAGAACACTCATTGCTGGCAATTCCTAGAATGTGAAATTGAATGTGAAAAAAACAGATTGGCTATGTAGGTGCAAAGGGGGCACAAAAATCATGAGAAGCAGCATAAGACAATATAGAAATTTGATTTGCAGATGTCCAATCCTCAGTACTGATGTGCTTTTAGTTTTAAGATGTTAAAGTTGATAATCTAAGATCAAAGATGAGATAGTTGTGGTTAGTCTCATAAGTCATAGCTAAGATGTGCAGAGAATAGATGACTAGGATCAATGAAAATCATGACTGATGTTACTGGACTCATGTTTTATAGTATTGAAATATGTATTTATCTTACTCAAGCTTTCTAGACTCTTGGAAAAAGTATAAAAAATACAATGAACTTTTGGTCTAATTTTAAGCAAATAGTTCTCAGCCAGAACTGGTGCTGCCTAGCTTCCCCTAATAAGGTAGGTAGGTAACAGCATTACAATATCTTTTATGGTAATTTAACCTAAAGGGATTGAAACTTCATCTCTGACACACCACACACTTTAAAAGATTATTTTGACACATGTGTAACCTTCAATACAACCCATTCATATGTTCAACTAAATTTGTTCTTTTAGGAATAATTAAATGATTTGTTGGGCAAAATTGACACCAATGAATTCTACAATTGATGTAGCCTAATTTAGCTTCAACAGCAAACTACCAGTCTCAAAATATTTGAGAGGATTAATTCACTATTTAATAGGTCAACTCAAACATGGTCAGCAATTTCACAGTCTGTGGGTAATGTGCTATTAATATTAAGCATTTCTATCTTAAGAACTTCCTGACCTGGCGATGCCTAAATAAACCAAGCTAACGCTTACCTGACACATGTGCATACATGTTGACATTTTTTATAAGTAGTTGCTTTTACAAATTCACATATGCAATTTACATTGAACATGATTGCTACAACATTTTTTATTAACAAATTGTTCATTTTCAACCTTCCTTATTGGACCAAGCCAGATTAAATATTTTTTTTTCTCACATAGATAAGTTATTTTTTTTCTTAGTAACCAGTTTTTCACTAAAAATAGTGTCAACCCACGGTGCAGAAACACACAATTACATTCAAAATGGCATTTGCTCTTTCAATGAATCTATTTCAAATAATTTGATCGAACAAAGTGGTCGAGGCAAAGCTTATGATGACCAGAACTCGCAGCCAAAGAGTATCTCCACGGTCCGGTCAAGGAAGTCCGGGTTATCCGGAGAATTTGCCATTTGGGGACAGAAGTTGATCATTTTCATAAAACTTGACATGAACCGTTCGCCGGCTTTTCTTTGCCGCCCCACTCGCCGAGCATGATCCTTCAGCCGGCTGATGACCCGGCTGCCCAACTTGTCCTTCAGCCAGGCGCGAGCTGCCGCGGTGGTGGGGACACCGTCCCTCTGAAAGCACAGAAGTCTGACACCTTTTATTTTTCGTCAAGGAGTCTCATATACGCCTGCCTGTCCACGTCCATTCTGGTTGATGGGAAACCAGTGGAGCATCAACCGTCCTTTCACCAGGGCCGCCCAGCACATGAATTTCTTGTTGTCCTGCTCTCGACAGGCGACTCTGGTGCCTGGGGCAACTGGTGATTAGTATCGCTCATTTTGCTTGTTTGAGCTTTGCTTGAAAGGTCTTCATCAGTCCAGCTGGCATTTCTTCAAGGTAATTTGGCTGGCTCAGAAGCAACTGGCTGAAAGTAACTGTCAAGGCGGTGTGTGGCAGAAGGGGAGCCATGGTATGGCTCCCACGGCCAGCACATCTTTTGTGGGTGAGGTGCTGCCACCTCGCGGTGCTGCCGGGTACTAAAGCTTGGTCTTTTGGGATGGAGCCATTGTCTCACAGCTTTTATTTCAGCTTGCATTGGTCGAAGTTTCAGTGCAGTGCCAGTTATCCATCAGAAACTCCGAACTCGAAACATGTTGAACTGATAAAATAGATAGACTCAGAAGGTCAAGATAAAATACACAAAGGGCTTTTGCATGGTCTTTCATATTCACGTCAATATCCAACAACTATCCGTTCTCATACACCCATCCATCGACCGTCAGATTGAGAACTGGGAATTTTACGTGCATACAAGTGAGGGATGGTGTAATGGGTCCGTTTTGTCTTTATAATTATTGAAATATCAAGCATCTAACCAATGTTGTCAAGCCTTTATGTAGGTCTTCTTCAAGGCGCTCAGCCCCGACTTGTCACCAGGGTACCCGACCAGACCAATACCTCCCCCTAATTCCTATCATCCTTCCGGCTCTGAGATGGTCTTGTTAGACCGAATGAGCCTAACCCAACAAAACAAACAAAATTCAAGTCACATCACAAAGAGTTGGGCACCCGTGCCTGATTGTTTGTCACACCTTGTTCCGCCTTCCCCTTACTGCTGAAGGGGCGTACTGGTGTCTCTTATGTCGTGTTTGATGGAAAAAAGTCATTCATGCCCGTTAAGTAATTCCGAGTGTGAATACTTAGGTACTGTTGTGAATGCATGAATGTTGTGAAGCGCCGAGTGTGAATACCTTCCAAGTGCCTGTTGAGGCGGCTGGATGCGGTTTTTTATCGGCAATTATTCCCAATTGCCGCCACTCAGATGGATCATGGAGAGGTCCTTTATATGTTTGGTGTGTATGTGGCATGTGCTAACGTGCTAACGAGAAGCCATTGACCTTTTGTCAATGGCGATTCATGAATGATGCTAAGCATTCACAAGCGCCAGCTTTACGTGCAACAATCATCAATCCTTTTGTGCCTTATTTCTGCTAAATTGTCTGAAAGCTCCTTCACTGTGTTTTCCATTCATCTGAAGAGATTTTTCACTGGGCTTACCTGGTAATCGCCATGTGAGTAATCGCTGTTTTTTTTTTCTGACACTCGCCACTCACAAAACATTCAAGTATTAATTGGGGAAAGTCTTATTTGATTACGTATAGGTACCGAGAATATGGTCTGATTGTTGTTATTTGAGTTCACCTCAACCTAAGCCTACATTATACGCAAGAAAACGCATCGGGATCCTATTTAAGGAGTCGCCAGCACAGGTGGAGTGAACTCCTTATATGTATATCTAGATTAAACATGATCCACAATCCACATCCACAAACATTGAGCATTTTATTTGTGTCATTGTTCAACATGCTAGACTCTTTATCCTCGAACTAATGAGCTCAGGTCAGTGTCTCGGCCGCCCTATTTTCATTCATTTTTGTTGAATGAAGCAATCACATCATACCTTAGCAGCAGTTGTTTCTTTGAAGCTGCACGAAATTAAGATATCTTTATTTGAAGATTGGTCTTTGTCAACTTACCCGGATGGTAAGCTCAGTCGGCTGTGAGCTGCGTTTCATCACCGCCCGGTCGGTCGCAGCCGCTCATTATAGCTGTGCAGACTGGTTACCGGTGACGAAGCGCCGAGGTGGTTTTCTGGTTGGCTGCCTGTCTGGAGGGGCGCGTCGCCCACGCTCCGTCCCAGTGAGGTCAGGGTGCTGATGGGCACTGACGGTCCACTGTCCTCCAGACAACCGGCGGCGGGTCGGCGACGGTAAATTTAGCGGGTGAGCAGACGGTCCAGTTCGGATAGATCAGTTCACGGGAACTGGGGAGCTCCTGATGACTCGGAAGGCTCAGTCCTTGTATGGAGTTTCTTTCCGACGCTCCGGATAGCTGAGTCCTTAGGGAGCTGCTGACGGCTCTGACAGCTCATCCCACGCGGTGCTGTGAGTCTGACAATTCGGATAGCTCAATCCACAGATAGATCTTGACGTGTGACCTGGTCTGAATGTCTTTGACCTGTGTCCACCTTGTGGTGCTGACCGAGGACGAGTGACACCCCACGACGCCAGTATCGGTGTGGTTAGCAACCTCAGCGCTCAGCAAGATGTCTGCAGAAAGATACTACGCTGAATATCATTTCGTCTACTGATGGGATTAAATATATTTTTACGCGGGTACTTGATAAACGGTGTGTTGCATTGCAACATCCCTGTATGTAGGTACAATGCAATGTATGAACTTATTAATGTACACAAATACGAAATGCCCGTTGCTGTCAGCTCAGGGAATCATTGTAATCAGAGGGCCTCGTGTATCTTCGCTATCTGGTCACTGCAATTAAGCCACGTGTCTGGTCAGTGTGTCTACCCACGAAGAACGGCGTCCGCTCCCCATACATACCGCCAGTCGGGGGTGAAAGTTCTCCCTCCCCCCTCTCTCTCTCTCTCTCTCTCTCTCTCTCTCTCTCTCTCTCTCTCTCTCTCTCTCTCTCTCTCTCTCTCTCTCCCCCTCTCCCTCTCCCTCCTTCCCCCAAGCGAACGCGTCCCTCACCTCCTGCCCATGAAGCCGAGCGAGGGTCCAAGCAGCTCGCACCAGCCAGCCGAGCGGCTCGGCGACCCTCCCCGGTTCTCGTACTCACTCTCCTTGGACGCGACCCGCTCCGGCGGCTCGAGCAGCTCCACCGGGCGTCATGGCCGCCCCCCCCCCAGTCAGGAGGGGGGGGACACTATCACCTGTGGGACGGCGTGTCCTTCGGCCGACAGCTGCGACCATCAGCCCGGCGGCCACCGCCGCCCTGCCCACCTCGCCCGCTAAATATAGACTGCACTCCATAAATCGTGGCGACTAGCAATGAAAACACTAATATAAATACGCTCCGGCCCCGTTACAGAGCGGGTTGTGCTGTTGCATTGCTGGAGCGCACAGTGGGCTGTAGTTTTGATGTTATCACTGCTAGCCGGCCCGCTAGGAGTCGTTGGTGTGGGGTGGGAAGAAGACACGTGGCTTGAAGGAACTGGGCCTGACTCGTTCCTCATAGATATGTGATCAATTCCAAAACTGTGTTCGTCCTGTCTAGGTTGAAGCATTGCTATTGAAAGCTGTCTGGATGGCTGAAGGTCACTTCTCGGTAAATTGCCACTACATTCCACAGCAAATGACATCAGACGTTTTTCGATGAAATCTGTTTGATAGCTTAAAGTTATTTCTGTTGTATTGGTCACTGGGGCATTCCTGAACAATGAGTAGGTACGTGGAAGTCTAGTAAATCCTACATGCAGCCCATCACTTTCTTTAATACTGCTACAGTATCACACTCGGAGGCCTGTTTCACTAACAAATGAAGTTTGCAAATACAAAGAAAACACTTTAGTGAGTTTTTAGTGAAACAGGCATCTGATGAGACTTATATAGTTATCACGTGCATATTTTGCAGGGGTGCAGAATCGATGTGTTTTCGGTGACTTCAACTCCGATTCCAACTTTGGCTTCCAAAAATCAACTCCGACTCCGGGCAGAACTGTCGACTCCGACGTATTCCGACTTCTACTCCGTAGTCCTGGCAGGCCTGCCAAGTCGATGTATAGAGTGCGGCAGATGTTTTGATATTTTACGAATTGTTTCTTTCCTTCAGTAAAAATAATGCAACAGATTCATTCCCCATGAACCTGGACACAGCGTGAGACACGAGCAAGTATGCTGGACACACATTTCTGCAGGGTATAAAGGCTGAAACAGACTCTTTCCGCATTCAGGAAATCGCGTGCGAGAGCCTATTCAAATACATTATAATTCTTCTCGCGTCAATCGCTTGCGGGAGGTGCGTGCGATTGATGCGAGCGTGCTTCCATGTATTTGAATAGGTTCTCGCATGCGATTTCCTGACTGCGGAAAGAGTCTGTTTCAGGCTTAAGGGCTGATGTCTGCGTGCCTCACGCCCTCTTGAGCGCCGCCGATGACCACTGTAGTCCGGGCGCCCCCCCCCCTTGAGCGTCTTTTGGAGTTGTCCGGTGTCGCTGGGAGATTCAGTCTTGTCAAGCTCTTGCTACACGATTACCCAGATCGATTTGATGGGATTTGATCAGGGCTACTCCCCAGCTATGTGTCCGCCCAGATATCGGACAGATGCTCCTGACGCCACCTCTGAGTTCTGGCAGACCGATGAGCAGGAGCACCGTCCTGCATGAAAATGCTGTCTGAAGTCCGGGGCACCATCATGCGCCGCTTAAGAATGGAGGCGGTGGTGGCCGTCCTGTTGATGGCAGGGAAGCAGGCTTTCTTCAGCTCTCCATGTAGTAGCACGCATCGACCACCATTTTCAGCGGGACCACGTCCAACTAGCCCAGGTCCTGATAGGAACGTCATGCGCCATACCATACCATCAGACGTGGCGAGGAATTAGCGTGGAAATCTTTCGGAACCTGAGCGATGTTTCAGTCCATACTCGCTCTTTCTGGCGTGTTGGCTGGCAAAGTTGGTGAAACGGCGACTCGTTTCTACTCCGTTTCCACTCTTCCGCACTCCAGGTCTTGACTGTCTTGCAAAGTGTTGAGCTCTGTACTAACTGACTTTGGCCCTTCACGAGCCTTATTGCCCGATGGGCGGGAATGGTTGGTCCAATTGTGTCCTTTCAGTACCGACGGAAAGGCACCTTATCACTTTTGACTTAGCCCTCTAGCCAGCTTTTTTCGCAGAGTGCTCAGACATCCCAGGTGCTTTCTTCTTTTTGATCTTGGGGACGGTTGAGATGCAGGAGGGTCGCCTTGCATTCTTGGCTATTTTTGACGCTCCTCGCATCCTGAAACTTCTTCCACCAACGCTTGGCGGTGAGAACTGTGACTCCGAAGTGTCAGGCAACGTACTTCTGTGTGTTGCCACTTGCCAGCTTAGTGCAAGCTAATAGCGCTACTATGTACGAACCTGTAATTTGTGAAGTTAAACCTCCATGTCTAAGCCGTGGTTCATGCGCCAATCACTGGGTGAACAATGACCCAGGCTAGTCACCTTCTGGGTCAAGTTCAGCTGTTCAGCTAATTCCCGCCCCAGGGAAGAATGCAAGAACATAAGAACGTTCTCAGCAGCACGATATTTGGGATTATGTTGGAAACATTCCAAGTTATATCGGATAGACGCAAGATTTTAAAACCTTTGCCGCACGCTGTATTTTTGACGACTCCGACTCCAACTCAGACTCAGAGTTCCAAAATCGACTTTGACTCCGACTCCGCAGCCTTGATCATGTGTATCTATGTTTTGTTGTCCTGATATTTATATTGGAGCCTCAACAATATTCCATGGAATTATGAGCTTCAACTATGTTAGGTATGTTACATAGAATACAGAAGGCTGTCTGCTCGTTGGAATAGAACCTCCACGTAAGGCCCAGGCTACACTATGCGTTTTCTGCGTGCGTTTTTTGCGAGTTTGCGTGTTTTGCGTAATATCGTTCTAGAAAAAAGGATATTACTAATATACCTAACATCTTCAATGTTCATATAAAAGTTAATAAAACCTTTATCTTGATTATAGGTTTATATGAAAAACATAACTAAAACGTAATGTCGTTTCTTTCAAGAACGATATTCCGCAAATCACGCAAACTCGCAAAAAAACGCACGCAGAAAACGCTTAGTGTAGCCAGGCCTTAAGTCTGAAAAGCCTAGTCCGGTACTTGTCAATAACTGAAAAAAACTCCTGCTGTATGTAGAGCCTTTACACAGGTGGCATCGTTCATCACCTACCAGGGGCGATCCTAATCGCCAGCTAACATTTTAGAGGAGGCTCGGATTGCAAGCAAAGTGGTTATGTTTTACAGGGAACGTAGGTGCCACCGTAGGTCCCCGAAAAAAAAAAACAGACGGATTTATGTTTCACTTTTTTTGAAAACCATAAATTCCAGAAATATAAAAGTCACCAAGCGATAGTATATTCAATGTTATTTTGTGGTGTGGTGCTCACGTCGGTGTTGCATGCCGTCCGTCCAGCATTTTTTTCCACAAGGCTGCCAAAACGCTCCAGACACGGGGACGCATGATGCCTCACTTACACTTACTTACTTACTGTATATATGCCACCGCCGTGCGCCCCGAATAGCACACTAGGCTAATTATCAAACTCATTGATCATTTTCCCATTTATCCGGTACACTTGAAGCTTGAGATATCCCCAAATTAAGAAAACAATGGGCGTGACATCCGGATACACCTTCAACTGGGCGTTGCTTGTCTCGGTCTGAACCTCCTTTTTCTGAAACCAAACCAAATCTCGTGTCCTCCCAGTAGATGAAAAATAAAAGCAGAGGCCTCTTGCACCAAAATCCTCTTGCACCAATGCCTGGATTATTTTGCATCGTATACCCAATCCAATACTCAAATGTGACAATTTACATGTAAAATTTACCAAGCACCTTTAGGATTATGTATTGGGCTATTGCAAACAAATTTATCACCGTTAGATTATCTTATTCTGAAACCGATTTTTCGATTTTACCTAGCTAGGTAGTTTGGTGCAAGAGGCCTCGGCTGTTTTTTTTCGAGAACTCCCGGGTACTGAGGTAAAAATACTAAAAACCGAATATTTCAACATCTTCAGTCTTTATCGCTGTGTCGAGTTAAGAGTTAATTAAGCCAACTCTTCTTACGCTCATTGCAAGTGGTTACCACCTCTTTCCATATGAAAACTGCCGCGATTCCTAACTTGCATCAGAACGTTGCCCCTGCAAGAGTAACACACGGGGCGTTACACCTTCAGTGAGCACCACCCACCATAGGTTTATATCTTTATATCTTTTTGAGGGTTTTACCCCAGCCTTCTCAGAGCACCTACAGCCTCTGTCGAACACAGCAATTGCATCTATAATAGCATAGTACTTGCAAGGGATTCAATGAGAAAAAGATGCGTGCGCACTGCGCAGTCACAGTTGCTCTGTCATATGGGGGCTTTGAAGGACGCATCTCAATGGTGCATCTCAGGTCCCGAATTTCAGAGGACTGGACGAAACGCCTGAAGTGCGATTTTTATAGAATGCGTTTTATATATCTGCAGCAGTTGGTTTTGCCCGACTTTTGGAAGATGCTAAATCTAAAAATCACTTATTTTGTTTCATGCACAATCACGGAGGAAATGATCAAACGTTGTCGCTCATGACGGGCAACTGCCGCCTTTCCCTCTACTCTGTCCGTAGACCACTGCACTGAGTATCTAATGTTCATACATGATGATGACATGAGAGCATCAGTGGGCCTTTCATCTGGGATAACTGCACAATGCAAAAAACATATTTAGGGCCTCACTCCCCAGGAGGGGATAGACCGTGGTGCGTGCTGTAAAGCCGTTAATTGTGTTCTTTTTAATATTTACCTATCAATGAATGATTCAGGACATTAAATTAACGAGACATTAAACAGGTCAACCTGGGATGCTTGCATACGCTTGTGCGTGCATCTTAGCAGTAGTGCTATGCAAAATTGGCATTTGGCTAATTTGCCGCGTGCGTGTGCGCTGATGCCAAACATACATGCGCTTTTATCCTCTCCCATGTTTTCGGCCTTCGTTTGATGCCTGAAGGTGTTAAAGGAAGACTGCCACCTTCAAAAAGTTTTCTCAGATCGGCCTATGATTTATTCCCTGGACAAAACAAAATTTTAGAATTCACCTGACAAAGTATCATCACGTGAATCGCGAAAAAAATTGTCGATTTTCATACAATTATCAATCGGTTAATGTCTAGCGACAATGTTTACACATCACTAGACTTCAAGGTCATAAGATTATTACATTTTATTTGAAAAAGTAAGGTATTTTATAATTTACTAATATATGATTTCATGAGAAATTGGCCATGTTTAATTTATTTTGCATTTAAGTTCGTAAAACATTAAAAAAAAATCATGGCTCATTTGGAATGGGTCTGGCCCATGTTAAACCCCATTTCCCACACTTTTTTGGAAAAAATGAACTACTGAATATATAAGTTTAACTTTTATTTTGACACTCCAATATTCTTCTCTGATCTCGAAACAATCAAAGTTTTGGCATATATTTACCAAAAGATAAGAAAATTCATGTTTCAAAGTTATCGATAAACAGTAGAGATGTCGGTTTTCTTGGACTAAAAAAATGGCATCAAACTGAACTTTGGTCTCCGATTTCTCGCAAACGGGTTCGAATTTCGGAAAACCGACTTCAGTCTGGGACATAGGTGGCTCAGCTCTAGTGAAAACCGTTTTGTGGAAAAAAGGTGGCAGTCTACCTTTAAGCGTTCAGCTGCCAGCCCCATCACGGTCTTTTCGGACGTCTCCTCACGGTCTGCGCCCCGACGGCCGTGTTCTGTCGGTCGTCGGCGGGGGGCGGGGGGCGGTCGGTCGGCCAGCCGCTCATGGCCCAGCCCGTGGCGCCCCCTGTCGGCCGCCACCTCGGCCGCCGCCGCCGCCGCTGCCGCCGGCTGGCCTGAGTGTGGAGCCATCGGCCGGGCCGCGTGGAGTGAGGGTGTTGGGGCATGAGAGGCGCGCGCGTGTGAGCCGGCGACATGTGTGGCGTGACACTGGCGCTCTGAGAGGACCCGGGAACGAGTGAGAACCAGCCAGCCAGGAGGAGAGACTCGGTGCAGCCATGTACCAGCCGCTGGGACCGCCGGACGCCCTATCGGGACCGTCCATGGGCGAACACTTCTATGAAGGTAGGCAACCAGGGGCGCTGTTGCCAGGTGATGCCATTTGCGACCCTCGGAGGGTGGGCGGCGGCGGCTGGCTTTCGCCGGCCTGTCTGAGGGTTTCCGTGTGTGTGGCGGCCTGACCTGCCCGGCGCGGCGGTCGGGCCGCCGGTCGGTCGGCCCACCGAGCCGCCCTCTGTCATGAACAGCCGGGCGGCCGGCGCGGCGTCGAGCTGTCGGGCCGGCCGCGCCGCCGCCGCCGCCGCCGCCGCCAGCCGGCCGGCTGAAGGTCACCGGTCGCCGCGGCCGGCCGACCGCTCCGAGCGGCGGTAGCTCGGAGCGGTGGCCGGCTCACGCACAGACCGACCACGGCGGGTCCGCGGCCCGACCGACCCGACCCGACCGCCCGACCGCCGGGCGGGCCGCACTGCTGCCGCAGCCTCCGCCGCTACATGGCGCTTGGCGAGACATGCGCAGTCTCCTCCCGGCCTGCCAACGCCATTGATTTAGTGCTATTTTTGAGAGCCGAAACGGGCGGCGCCGGCCGCCGAGCCGCCGTGGCCTTGCGTACCCGTTCGGCTGATCACGTGGTGTGCGCATGACCGGCTATCGTCCTCCAGTTCGGCTCCCTGAGACCTGTTTATTTTCATTGCCTCCAGGCGTGTTGTGTTTGTGTTGTTCTTTTACAGGTGCATTCCATTCCAGTTGGCACGATTTGAGCTATTTATTTGCTTGCTGAAAGTGGAGCTGCTACAATTTTTGGTTACTCGTTTTCATGTCATCACAGGATTTCAACGTGTGCACTGCGCAGTGCTTCTTCTTCTTACAGTGCGTTTCATCTGACAACACTGCGCCCCTCGGCTGGGGATCGCAAATCTCAGTACGGGTTTTGACTTCGATTCCGCGGTATGGTAACGCTTGTTGTGCCTCATTTGTTTCAGTTTTAACTATTTGTCTCAAGTTTCTAGGCACCTGGAATGGATTCTACGCGTGGGCTACGTTGTTTCTGGCTGTCGGTCTTAGACTTTTGCTTCTGGTGCTTAGGCACGACTTTTCTCATCGCGTGGGCTATGTTGAACCTGTCTTTCTCGAACTTGTGGGCTGTGGCTAGGTATGACAACTAACTATTCCATGCAAAGTGTATGGAGGTTGGCGCATACCTTCACATGGTCGTGTTGTCACGTCGGACGCATTTAATTAGTAGAATCTGGTCTCAAGGTGAGCCTCTAAGCAAGTCGCCTCACACGTGCATCATGGCTGTCTAGTGTGTATTCGATCGATTCGAGGTATGCATGGCTGAAGTAACATGTGTTTGTCATGCATCAATATTAATGGCCTGTTGTGAGAAGTTACATCATTTTTCATTGGAACGAGTGACCTTGTCCATTTCATCAGCCTGTCGCTTAAGCTGCATCAGCCATTTTGGGAAGTGTCTATTGCTTTGATGCGGGTCCTGATGCGCATTGCGCACTCGAGGCGCAAATGCTCTTGGGCTTGGTGGCTACGCGCAGATCAAGATGGATAGCAAGTTAGGTGCTACTGAGCATGAGCACGAGGACAGCTGGCACAGCTGGCGTCCATTGACGAAGGGCTCCTTCCGATGGCCTATACCCTTGGGGATCCTCTTTGGATCAACCTTTCGCCTCATTGCTTAAACTCCAACGCGGTCGAATGATCCTCTGAATTTTGGGGTGGTTGTCTGCGTTTGTTCGTGTCTGATTCTTGTTCAGATAGGTGATGTCGCCATTCTGGGCTCATCGGTCAAGGTGTTGCTGATGAAGTTGTTCGAATGGCGTTGGACGATTCTATCGTCCTGACCTGAGAATAACCACCTGGGCAATCCTTCCGAGAGATCGCAGTCAGTCCTTCCCGGCCTTTGCAGCTGTCTGAACCACAGCGCTGAACAGCGGCTCTGCGGGTTACGACTAGCCACTTCCGCAACGACTGCCGTCTAGACTGTTAGAGTGGAATCTTTGCCGATTGACCTTTGGGTTATGCAACGGGCCATTGTACCGTTGTCTGAACGATGCGGACACAGGAAGTCGAAAATGAGTCACTAAAGTCGAGTTATGGGGATTGGGGAATGTTTGTGTTGTTTTAGGAGTTGAAGGTTGATGCGAGCTTTCTGTGATTGCTGTCCGCTGAGGCAGCTTATTGGAGGCGTTCTGAATGCTAACATCACCTTGGCAGTTGTGGTAGTTGCCTTTTGCATTCCATGCCTTTTACATTCGTCACTCATGCGTGATGGTGGGATGACGGCGAACTTTTGTCGCTCAGTTGAAATCAGAGCCTTCATAAATTACTACAGTCTTCGCATAAATTGGTTATCAACGGTTGAAGTTTGCTTCTAAGTTTAATTGGTGGATTCAATATGTTGATTCAAAGTGATGGCTGTAATTAATACCTATTTTACACGTATTGGAGGAGCCTTGGGGTTGAGTGATGAATAATTGCTACTGGGCTAAATATTGCTTGAATCCAATTTAAGTTGGTAGGACAAAATGGAAAGTTCGTGACACGGTGCGCGGGTCAATGCTGGGACTCTGACCCGACTGAATAGATCACGGCCGCGGGGACCGCCGCGCCGCTCGTTGAGGACAATCAGCACCGGACTGCTGCCGCCGCGCTGGTCAGTGGTCACCCGTGGACCCCCGACCCAGCTACGTGACCTGTCAGGGCGGTTATGGCGGCTGTGAGGGTCCTTGGGTGTGATGATATGATGGACGCGCTCCCGCATTTGTTCCCATATAGACCGCCTGGGCTGGACTAGTGGCTGTTGTGATGCGCCGCCGGTGCTGTAGCCTTCAGGGGCTGGCTAATCTGCAGCGGTAACCAGACATGAGACGCTCTGAATGCTGGGGCGTGCTTCTTCATAATCAGCGATTGTTTCCATTGGACCGGGACCGTTATCAGCGGCATCGCCATACCAGTCACTGATCAGTGATCGTGCAAGCCCAGTGGTTGTAAATGCGGGGTGATTTTCCTGAACTATCGCTAATGACAACCTAAACGACATAAGCGTTATGCATGGATCAAACTTCAAATATAGCTGTGGTAGTCCGTATGCCGCTGCTCTCTGTCAATAATTAGGATAGTGTTGTGACTTATGTTCGTATAAGATGGATTCTTTCATGGAAATATTTTCAGCTACCGAGTTACGTCGAAGTCATCATGGACAGAATTCACAGACGGTATTGTACAGCTTTCTTCTCGTGTAAGGCAAATACACAATACAAAGGCTGCAGCTGCACCGCGACATTCTGGCATGCCTATCTGAGCCGCCGGCACGCGGAGGTCGGAAACTGGGCGCACTGCGACCTTGGCCTCGGGGCGTTTGGCTGGCTGTGGTGGCGTTCGTATTGCCGACCTTTCCACCTCGGCCGGTTAGGTGAGATCGCTAACGGGATAGCTGACTGCGGAGAGCGGCGGCGCGGTATGAACTGAGACAATGCGAGTCACGGCTAACAGAGAGACAAGCCGTGGTGTTCTGGTGGATGCCGTGTGCTTATTTCAGACACTCCTTTCTGTGCGAAACATGATCCTAATGCAGCCGGGCTGTCTGTGTCCGGCTGTCTGTGTTCTCACTGCTGGTATCTCCCGTCGTGGCCGCCTGCTCAGGCGTAGGCCGTGGCTGGTGAGAATCCGCGGTGCGTGCTACTGAGAAGGTCTTACCGGTGTGAAACGGGCGAATGACTGCCGGCGGCTGTGCCCCATGCTCGGGTCAACTGACTGGTCAACTGCAACTGTCAGTCGTGCGATGAATCTGAATGGCTCAGTAGCTTGCAAGCTATAAACCATCGGCATGTATGGATTGGGGCTGGGGAATGCCAGTATCCTCTGTCCGATACTGAACTTACCGTCGCCGCCTGGTGCGCATTGCGCACTGTCATCGAGCGTCGCTGTCATTGACGCTGTCACAGTCACTATGATGGCTGTCAAAGGTGGCATACCACCAACCCCGACCATTCGAGTGCCGACTTTGCGTGGGCGCCGCGGATTCAATGATACAATTAGGGCGCCCTAAAATTCAATCATAATCGCCCCCTCGCCTACCTGATCGCCTCACCTCGCTTGTCTCGTAGTCATCCGGCCCCGCCTTTGGGCATACCCGGCTCAACAACAACAATGCCATACCCGGTGGCAGCCGCTTCGCCGGCTCCGTCCTAGCGGTCTGACCCCGGCGCTGCCCCGGAGTTTCATACGCGCGGCCTTGCGCGCTGTTTTGCCGGTCGGCAAAAACGACAGAATAGTTTTTGTGCAGCGCGCGAGTACGGTCCGATGGTGAATGGTGTCCGGGAGTGTGGCTGTTGGTGCCGGCGCGAGGGTCTCTCGTTCTGACCGCCCGCTGGGTGGGGGCGGAGCGGGGGCGGTTTTGGGTGTGATTAGTGTTTGTTGTTCTTACCGCACTGTAACTAACTACTGTACTTGCTGCGCCCGCTGGGTGTGTGCAGAAATTAGCCGGATGGTGGATTACTGATCAATCGACCCGGGTCTGACCTTGATTTGTCTGCCGTGTTGTGCCGCGCAGTCCATTGTCTTGGACGCGGAGTCTGGAGGTCTGGGCGAGCTGTCTGGCGGCCGGACAGGACAGATTCGCTGCCTGGTTAGGACAGGTGCGCTGTCTGGCGGCCGGTGGCCCGCTGGGCCGGGTATCGAGCCGCCGTTTGTCGGTCGATGGCTGGCGGGCGGGTCGGCGGCGCGGCCGGACGGTCGTCTGTCTGGCACCCCCGCCCCCGCCCCCGCCCCCGGCCCGGCGGCGCTCCGAGCCGGACGGGGGCCGCCTCCTGCGCCGCGCGCCGCGCTGGCCTGCCTCCGTGCCGCCGCCGCGGCAGCCCTGACCTAGAAATGGTGGGGCTGCCCGGCCGGCCGGCTGCGGCGGCTCCGTCCGCCACCGGCCGCCGCTTGTTGGTGCCGAGCAGGCAGGCAGGCCTAATACGAGCACAGATAGGCCTACCCAGGCCTACCGAAGGGCAGGCAGTGCTACCGGTGTGGGCAGAGAGGACGGATAGGAGAGCGGGCCAGGACGGAGCCGACTGATGCAACTGCAGCGCGTGCATGACAGCCACCTCGTACAGAGCCAGCACAAAGTGCGCTATACTCTAAAGCCATGGAGAAACGGGACAGCGCAGCCTGAATGGAAAGGGCGACATAAGGCAGACAGTTTCAAAAGGGCTCTGGGACAGCACCGGCCACGCGGTGCTGTTCATTTGATTTTTTTTTTATAGAAAGTTGTCAGAACTACCACAGTATCAGATAACGCATACGAACAAAACTGGTGGTTGTAAAAACAGTGACGTTTGAAGTAGGTAGCTACCTGAGTCGATGAAGTCTTTTTTAGGCTTTTTATTGCTTCAATTGGGTCAAAAGTGCAGCTTAGATCGTATGTTAGCGTATCGAACGTCAGCGGATGATCCAGACCATCAAAAGTAAGTAAGCTGATGAGCTTAGCAAAGCAAATTCCACAATATGAATTTGGAGCCATGTTTCCGCGTCCCTTCTTCCGACTGAGGTGACAAGTATAATGCTAGGGGTCAACTTCCCCAGTTAATGCTAGTCGCAAAGCATTTCAGTGGACAACTCCGGCTGCGCCCGCCCCTCTTATCCTTTCCACTCCGCCGGTGGCCGTTGCTCACCATATCGCTTCTCGTCCAGCCCCGCCCAGTGAAAATTCCTCTGTGCTTTGTATTTTCGGTCTTTCTTTCTTTCGGTCCTGTTGGATCTTTGTTGCATGGTACAAACGCGCAAATTGAAGGTGAAGATTCGCTGTTGTTTTGTCGAGTGTGAAGCGGGAGTGGGTCCATCGCCGTCCTTATCGGATCCATTGACAGACTTCCCGCGCCCACATTTTGCGGACTCCAGAAAGAGCCGCCAAGATTACGGCCATTGCAGCGAGAAGATAATCACGATGAGGTGACGGGATATGTTTGATGCCACGAAAAGGCGCTTAGCTGTCCATCGCACGTTTGTATCTACTATCCACGGATCATGAATTAAATGACAAAGCTCCGGCCAGGTGTGCCAAGCCGGCACCCCCCCGGTTTTGGTGACACCTGTTGGTGTTTTTCGCCCGGTGTGCGGTGTGTTGGCGGGTGCTCTGACCGTGCTGGCTCAGCTCGCTCGGCGGGGTACGGTACTGTTTGTGCCGTCCGCCGCTGCGCTGCAGAGGCTCGTCCTTTGTGCCGCCACGGCCGCGCGCTGGGCCAGCCCGCCGCGCCGGCCGGAGCGAGCCGCCAGCCGGCGCGGCGCGCGCGACCTCGCCGTGTCATGGCGGCCGGCGCGGCGCAGCCGGCGGATAGCCTCGGAGCCGGCCGGTTGCTGGGCGGCCTGTCTGGCGGCCGGCGCGGCTGCCGCGGCTGCCGCAGCGGACGGCGCACGTGCGGAGACACGCCACCTGCCCGCGAGCGCTCCGACCGACTGCATATAGCCGCGGCGCGCGCATCGGCACGGGCAACACCGACGGTCAACTGTCCGCGAAATTCTGCCCGGCCTCTGCGTTCTTTGGGCAGCGAAAAATGCCAAATCCGGCCTGTCAACTCGAGTACCGCTGCCAAACTCTTCAGACGCATGTTGTGGGCGCGAGCACATGAACAGCGTTTGTGGTGCTTGCGCCGGGCTGTCGGGTTTGGTGCGTCGGCAGATAGCACTGTGATAGCGTGGTTGCGGGAATCTGTATCGGCCCAGGACACTGGGAACGGAGTCAGGTGTGCCGCCGCACTGCCGCCGCCGGCGGCGCTGGGTCCGTGGCCGGCGGGCACGCATGGCGGAACGTCTCTTTGTCTGGGCCGGTACGGTCGGCCTGCTGACTGCCAGATGGACCTGACAGTCGGGGGTTAAAGTTCACCAAATGCATATACAAATGTCTGATGTAGCCCGTCAGTGCAGTAGTGAGCAGCCGCCCCCGCCATCGCCGCCGTCGCCGCGGCCCGCACGCACGACGGGAAAGTGTTGGCCTCGGTCGGCTGGCGGGCGGCGGCCGCCCTAGCAACAGACCCGCCGCCGGCCGACCTTGCAGTCCGCTCGGACGGCGCGGCGGCGGCGGCGGTGGCGGCGGCCCATGGCCCGGCCGGGTCGGCGACCGGCCCGTCTGACGGCCGCCGCCGCCGCCGCCGCCGCCGCCCGGCTCTGGTCGATATGCGCCGCCGCTGATCTGGGCCGCCGCCGCCGCCGCCGCCGCCGGCCGGTCATGCACGCCGCCGACCGGTAGTTGTCCGGTCGGCCGCCAGGTGGCAGTGAGAGCACGCAGGGCCAGCTGGCGGCTGTCGGACCGCGTATTTACAAATTGCAACCGAGCTCCGCCGTAGGGTATTTTATTTCCGCCGTAGTGTATTTCACTTGGGAGATTTTCTACCATACATTTGCCTGAGCTCAGGGTAATTACAATTTGTCGGCGACGTTAAAAAATGATGCACCTTTTTTCGCAGTATAGGATATCGCATGTGCATATTTCTGCCTTTTTGGGTGCGCTTTATCGGTTTTTCGTGAGTAACTCGCGTAAAAACCGTCCGATCGCGACGAAACTTTCAATGCCCCCGATTTTATCAATTTTACACCTACCCTGACCCAAATGACCTTTGACCTGTGACCTATTTCTCGAGACCATGTTTGGCCCGAATCGCGATTCGGCGTATGTCGGCTCGCATTAGCCGCGCGGTTGCAGTCTTCACGTGGTTTCAAGCGTTGAAACATGTGATATGATGCAGCGATGCTGGTCCCATGCATTAGGGTGGGTGTCAAGGTCACCTGAAGGTCAGGTCAGCTCAATGACCTTTGATGACCTCGGTTCCTTTTTCGAGTTTTACATGTTTCTAGGCTAGTTTTTGGAGCTGATTTCGAATTTAGCAACCATTTGAACATAACAGGGGGTGTAACGAAATTATCCGAACACCTTTCTTCCCGCTGTAATTAAAAAGCAAAAAAATCTGGTACTTTTTCTTTTAACTGAGCTTGTAGCCACCTTTCATAAAAACACAGTGATGAATGTTATGGAGCATTTCAGCCAATGGATTCTCCAGCACACTGGCTTTGATGCGGACCAACGCCGTCTAAACCTGTGCCTGCGGTTGAGCAGTGCTTACTGCTTAACCGCAGGTTGTTTGAAAAGACAAACACTATTCGTTAGAATTGTGTTTTTCTATTGAAAAACAACCGGAGCGGTCGTTCTCCGGGCTATGTTTTGCAAAGTTGGCCGCGAATCAGTACAACTTGGGTGGGGCCTAAACGTGCATTGCGATTTTCGTAAAAAGTTCAGGGTATGGGCTCCCGCAGGCGATCTACCTGATGGCACCGGTCGCTACTCGCTTAAAACCTCGTGGCACGTGGCACGTGCGTTTCAATTTTCGCCCATGTTAAGTCAACGGGGTTTTGGACACTTTTTGCGCGATCGCGAATAGCGGAAAAAATCGCCGATCAAGGTATGGTTTGCTGCACACCATTTTATGACCGACACGTTCAGGTACACGCCCGTGGGCGCCGTATACCCGTCAGAATTCGTTAACTTGAGTTGCACGAGTTTGAAGTTGAACTTTTTTTGCTCCCCATGCTAAGTCAATGGACGTTTTTGCAGAGACATTTTCATTCGTTCATTGCACAAAATTATATGATACGATTTTGTTTAAACTTTCAGGACCTGTTGAGAAACGACCATAGAACATGTTGTTAAGCTTCGTTATGAAATATAATGGCCCGTTTTGGGGTAATCGGCACGTGCATTTTCCCATAGGGTTAACATGGGAAAAAATTAAAATGCGATTTGCGAAAAATTTCGTCAATTATATTTGCTGATATTTTTAGGGTCGGATCTCGGGCTGGCACCCCAACTGACGGTGGTAATTACTTAAAATATAATTGACAAAATTTCGGGTAATCGTCACAAACAGTTACCCCATGTTGAGCCTATGGCGATTTCGAAAAATTATTTTCAAATCGATTTTGTCAAAAATTTTCACGTTAGATTTTGAAAATGTTCCAATATGTTGTGCCCCAGGGTGTCGGCTACCACATGGTATGGGTCAGATATGGGGCGATTGAAAAGCACGTGCCACGTGCAAACGTGTTCGATGGGGTAACCTCCGGGAAAATCCGACATTGGCCAACTGGGGGTCCTATGGCGTGGAAACGACTTCAACTAGCGACACCAAATCAGTGCAGCCGGTGAGCAGATGAATCCAGCTTGTCGCACTGGTGGTCACGTGTCGCACGTGCTATTGCACGTGCCGTGGCACGGGGTCAATTTTGGTGCTTTAATACACCATTATTGTGAAATGCAAGGAATGGGGGAAATAGCCGTCAGGCCGTCAGTTTTTATGATAGGGCCGATCTGAAAACGGGTATAGGCACAAATTGACCAGGGCTAAAAAACTGCTATCTCGGATTTTTTATATTTTAAAAATTTCAAAATTCTGGGGACATTATATTTCCGAAACGTAAAATTTCCCTAAATTTTCCCATTTTTCAAGTTAAGCTGCCCACCGTTCATCAACGGAGTCACCGGCCGGGATCATCTATTAGATGCTAATGGCCACGTCCATGGGTCATAACATGACATAAACGGCGAAGCTGCCCGAGGCCCAGCACGTGCCACGTGGCCATGTGTTTGATTCGAGTACCTCCTAGATTATCGTGTGTTTGCCGATTTGTGGCGTTATAGCACGAAAACAGCACCAGTCAGGAAGCCTGAAATGGTGCAACCGGCGAGGGGACAAGTCCTGCTTACACCACCAGTGGTCACGTGGCACACGTGCGAAGGTGGGCACCTTCGTGGCGGAGATACGTCATAGCGAAATATTAAATATGCGTAACTTTGTCAAATATGGTCCGATTGGACTAGATTTTGGTGGATGGATGCATTATTAATTAACAAGGACAACTGCACCGCGTTTGCCGCAATGCGCCACATTTGTCACAATGCGCCATTTTCGCCGCAAGTCGACAAGTGTCCATAGCTTTGTCGAACATGGTCCGATTAGGATGCGATTTGGCGTCATGATGCATGCTCTAACGACAATAACAATGCACCGCGTTTGCCGCAATGCACCACCTTTGTCCAATGCGCCATTTATGCCGCCTCAAATGGTCTGCTCAGGGTTCTTGGCTGACAAGCGGAAGACAGCTGGCGCTGGAGGCTCCTCCGATCGGCTCGAAGGAGGACATCAATGCGCCAGGGGCGCAGCCAGGGAAAAAATTCGGTGGGGGCTTGAATTGATGAGGGCGCCAATTTTGGCTCAGTAGGGCGCCAATTTCGGGTTGGAAGGGCGCCAATTTCGCGTCTTCACTCAGAAAAGCTATGAAATTGTAGGCCTTAGCGCCAGTGCCGGGTGGTTTACCGCAATGGCTTACCGTCGAGGGCGCCTAGAGTGTCGATAGGCGTTATCACAAGTGTATTCGCGGCCATTGGGGCGACGTAAGAAAAGAAGAAAACAACTGGCCCCAAGAACTTTAAATTATCAAATAGCATGCACCTTTTCCTTGATATGTAGAGAATTTACCATTAATTGTTAGAGAAAATTGCATTTAAAATCTTCCATTTATGCTTTTTTCATCGTTTGCACAGTATGTTCTTTTACTAAGCTAGAAACACTAATTAGAAATAGTTCCCGCATCATCAAGAACAATAGGGAAGGCTTGAAGTCAATACAATAATCTAAACGGTTTTGTAATCCATGAGAATACACTTCTAAAATTGCCAGTAGAAATATTAAAGGCAAAAGTTCAACTTTTTCACAAGACGGATGGCTATTAACCTATTCAACGTGTGACAACTCAGCCGGTATATCGTCGCCTACAGCCCAGCTTTCCCTAGTGACCGATAGAGGCGCTGCTATCGATGTCCGCCCGTGCCGCCTAACGTTTGACACTGGAAAGGCGCCCGGAAATGATCGTCTTCTCTTCACAGAGGGCGCCTGCTAGATTTGGGAGGGGTTTAAGACCAGTGTGCCCCCCCCTTTGGCTGCGCCCCTGCAATGCGCCTGAAAAGAGGCGGCTCCCTCCCCAGTCTACCGGCGACCCCCAGTAACGGCCGGCGCAGAGCTGCGCGGATGTATGGTCATTGGCCATACGTGTCTGAGGCGCGGGGGAATGATGCCCTGTCTCGGTTCGATTTCGGAAAGTAATGTCCAAATATTACCTACTGTGATCAGTCTACGAAATCCTTTCTGTGAATAAACGCTTTATGATTAAAACATGTATATTTAAATGCAAATGCCTGAACACTCACAAACACTTTCCATCGCGATCATCATCACTGCAAAGGTGCGACCCTGATGAGCTGCTGAGCATCCGGGCTGCGCTGCAGGAGCTGGACTCCTGAGCGGGAGTCCGACCAATGCGGATCGGCTCTCCGCAGGCAGGTGGGGGAGGCCAGCATCGCCGCCAGTTCAGCTCTACTGCAGCAGACCACGCCCGCCGGCAACATCGTCTCCAGGTCGCGGCCATCTCAGTTCAGCTGGAGTAGAGCTTCGCCTCATTTGTTCTTGGTGCCAGATTTGGCCGATCCGTCGGCAGGGGCGCGGGAACTACTTTCCGACTAGGGGGGCACACCATAATAGAGATTAACCTAGGGTACCCCCAAATCTAGTTTTCTCACCGGTTTTAGGCCACTTATTTTTCACCCCTCGGCTTTTTCAACAAAAAAAGAAAACATTTGCAAAAAAAAGTGTGGTATTCCGTCTCAAAGCTGTGGGGGCACCGCCCCCACGGCCCCAGAGTTGGGGGGGCAAGCTGCCCCCACTGCCCCCCCGGCTCCCGCGCCTATGTCCGTCGGTACACATGGGAGTAAACAAAGGAACTAAAAAGGGAACTGACGTGCCCGTTTCGGTTTTTTTAAGGGACACTCCTATCATACACGTGCACAGGGGCGGATCCAGAAAAACTCCAAGGGGAGGGTCATGAATCGAAGTGGTGCCCCTACCTATACCCAAAATTAAAAACTCAACGGATTTCGTCCACTTCATTTTGGTGGTGCCCCCATTTTCAGTTTTTTCTTTTTATTTTTATTTTTAGCCAGTATCTTAACTCTTAGCCACAACCACATTTACCAATTGTAAGCAAGTATATACAAAGTTTCATTGTAGTCTGGCTAATCGTTCCAAAGCTTCAGAAGCAGAACATACCCATGACTGAAACCCCACATTACTTCTGCTGTGGACTGTACCTACGACCCCCTCGCGTTTGGCCCCTGATCTAGCTAGAGCTTCGCGGAAAAGACGAGCGTGCTGCCCGCGGCTGCCGGTAGAGTGCGGGCTGCCACTTGCGGGGGTCCGTCGTGGCGCCGGCCCCGGTGGACTGGGCGAGCAGTGAGTTTGGGACCTCTGCGCTGTCTGGTGCTCTACATAGTTTGTATTGCGCTCGTTTGATATGGCCTGAGTCAATATAGAGTGAACTGATTGAGCTGAGCAAGTCTTAACATTGTTATTGACGACATTTGAACGCATTTTAACCGTTATTTGAACGACAATCACTAGTTCCTCAGTGCCACGGTTGGAATAGGCTGCAGGCTGCAACGGCGCTCGGCCCAAGTATGACGCACACAGTACACAGATCTATGCTGCAGGGACCCGAACAGCCATATGGGCTCGTCTGCTTTTAGCGGGGGGGGGGGGGGGGTTCTGGAATCTGGACCGATTTGGTCCTCACTCTTGTTGCCTGTTGGTCCGCCCAGAGTAATCTATCACCGAAAAACGGCAACGATCCTCGGTATTCGCTATCGAATTGTGCAGAAATTATTAAAATCGGTCGAACTTTTTTCGGAGCATTGGCATGTCTGCTCTTCTCATCTGCTTGTTGAATACTCGCCCGGTATTGCAGACCTTGTTTGTGATTTCTGTTGGGGATAAAAATATGCACACTTCAAAAATGTTTACAAAAAGCTTCAAATGAATCATTATTGACACATATGCGCCAAGTTGTAGCTCATATTTATATCAATGACTTAAATAATAACAAAATTATTTGCAATCATAGCTTTCATCGATAAAATGTCAAGGATTTTTTATTTCGCGCCATTTTATTAATAAGATGATAAAATTAAAGAAGTTATACAAACAAATAAGGGTCTGTCGCTCCAGTTTGCAGCCCAAAATTTGAATAATAAAAAGTACACTTGTTCCCGCAGTAAATAATCGTTCCCGGCGTTCCCGCCACTACTAACGGCCTGCTTCCGCATGATCTGGAAGGTAGGTGGTTGACATTTTATTCTGATAGATATTAAGTGGAAATTTGACATTTTGAAGTGTATGTATACTGCCAAAGTTAATGTTATTGGTTGTGGAAAATATGGATAGTGTTGTTTTTTGCTTTTCTCCCATGCTGAAGCTATTTATGGCTAGAAGTTTATGATGCGGCAATTCCGCCGCATATATAACGCGCTTGAAGCTGAAATTTGAAAACAATCATTTTCCTGCCTACATGCTGGATGCTGACGTAAAATGCTGAGATAAAGCATTTAGGGTAGTTTTATAGTGGGTGTTTCAGGTGCTGCCACATAAATTATAATTCAAATTATAAGGCAAGGTACCTACCTACCTACTCATTCTTGAGACTGCTCTTGTTTTCTAGGATCACTGGATTGTGTGCACTGTGCAGGATGTTGATGTAAAATGCTGAGATAAAGTATTTAAGGTACTCATGGGATGTCCACCTGTTCTGTCATATATTTGGGATAGGGCTTTAAGCTCATAACTTTTTGTAAGGCATTTGGTATCAGGGCAGACGGCACGAGCTGCCATTTGTGATATGTTGGTTGTAGGTTCTAAAAAGTAGGCTGTAGGTAGCAGGAAAGGTTTGATTTGTTTTTTTTTTTGTTAGTGTTTTACCGGTTGTAGCAGCATGCTGCTATTCCATTTTGTGAGCTGATGTCACACTTATGGTAGTGTTGGAGCAATGGGCTTGTTGACATCTCCATGGAAAACCAATTTGACATGTGAAATAGCAGCGTGTTGCTATCAATGGTGAAACACCAGCCTTTTGGTTAAATGAGAAAGATGCAATTCTGTGCATATGGTAGCTTGCGCCAGGTCTGTGTTACCAGCACGCAGTGGACTTTTGTGTAAATATCTCAAGAGTTGGTGAGTAGCAATTTATACCAAATAAACACATCAGTTGGGCAAACTAGACTTCTGGAATCAAAATAATTTGATTCTGGTGGGAGGAGCCATGACCAAAAATGGGCATGGAATCAATTTTTTTTATTCATTTGGGTACACTTTTGACTTCAAATGTATCGTTACGGTTGAAAAAGGGCCCATGATGGTGAGATTTTTCTTGAAAAAAGGTAGAAAAATGTGATAGGTTTGCAAAAAGTGTTACCTTAAAACTAAGAATTGTCCCTTTGGCCTTGTGAGTGGGAAAAAGATAGAGCCACTGTCCATCACGTTAAAGCTGTTTTGAGGAAATCGCACTGTATGTTATTTTTGCATCATGAATTGCATACTAAACAATCAGTATTTGTGTAAAATGGCAAAATGAAATTTTCAAACCCCTGATTATCATTGTTGTAGTGCTTTTATATTTATTATATGGTTTTTACCTGTTGCTTCAGTTTTTGTATTCTTGACATTTAAAAATTATGAATTGTTATCAAATGTAGTGAAGGTAAAGTATGACAATGCTATAGGTATCTGTTGTGGTGCTGAGGATACCACTAATGAGAATAATAGCAAGATAAATGCTGTATTCCTGCAAGTCATTGCTGCCTATCTGTTAACATTACCTGTGAATTAAAATAATGATTAGCCAGCTGATGGGGAATCAATATTATGATTATCTGTTTGGCTGGAGTCTGACAAAAAATTTAGCCATTGAATCATCAGATACAATACCTCCCAACTTTTGTTTTGCAACAGCTCTTTAAAATTCCTTATGGTAAAATTGCTGAAATCCATCCTTGATAATCTTAGAGCCTTGTTGGCTTTTGCAGCTGGAGTCTGACAAAAAAAAAACATTAGCCATTGAATCATCAGATGCAATGCCTCCCTACTTCTGTTTTGCATTAGCTCTGTTGTCAGGTGAAGCAGTGTTTGAAATCTTTGCTATTATTCAAAGTTTTTTCCATAATGAATTATGGAAAATGGCATGTACCGTAAAATGGGGTGTTAAGGGACAGATTTGAGGTGTTTTGTTATGTAACTCAAGAAGGGTTGGAGATAGAGGCATCAAA
Organism: Amphibalanus amphitrite; assembly: GCF_019059575.1. Classification (NCBI taxonomy): domain Eukaryota; kingdom Metazoa; phylum Arthropoda; class Thecostraca; order Balanomorpha; family Balanidae; genus Amphibalanus; species Amphibalanus amphitrite. The sequence goes on along the minus strand of NW_024882953.1, from coordinate 72,695 downwards.
TTGTCAGCATTTTATGTGGAATTTGGTGCTTTACATGCCTGCCACATTAAAGTTTTTAAGATTTATACCTGCATATTATTTTTCATTATTTTTCATCACTGTCCCTTAGCACCCCAATGTGGGGTGTTAAGGGACACCTATATTATTCCAAGAAATGGTCATCAAATGCCCACAATTGGGGTGTGGAAGGGCACAAAATTTATTTATTGAAATGTTTTGCATATTCTGTCACAAAACAAGTCAGGTTCATTCACCACTAATGACCTTTTTAGCCAATTACGTGTAATGCAGTTTACGCTTGTGGAAAATGTGCTAATTATAAGGTAAACAGAACCAAAAAGTAATCTTCTGTCATCAATAAAAACCCATGTTGAAGCTAGTCACTTGTCATTATGTTGCCCTCTTTGTTTTAGCCTTTTTATGATGACATCACATTTACCTACATCAGTCTCCATTGACCCATCATTGTAAAAGAGAGTGTTGAGATGCTTTGTTACATAACTTAAGATGTGTTAAAGATAAAAGCATGAACTTGCCAGCATTTTATGTGGAATTTGGTGTTTTCCATGCCTATTGAAAGAAAACTTAATGAAATTATATTTAGATATTATTTTTTATTTTTCTTCCCTGTCCCTTAGCACCCCACACCCACCTCAAAATTTGCATGTATCCGGAAAAGAGGAAGAGGATGATGAATGAATGGGTGTATTTGCACAAGCTTGTCAGGAAACATGTGCAATACATGTGACAATACACCTATGCATTCATTTTCCCTGTACACCCACTAGTTTATGTGGTACACACAGAGTTTTGGAGATGTTTCAATTTTGTGAAAATGTAGCATGATTTTCAAATCCATTTTTGAACCAAATCACTTGCATGAAAAACCATACCATTTTGTCCTATGGTCAAGAGCAAAACAGTGTCAACTACCACACTAAAGTTTTTATTGAACCTTCTCAAATTAGGAAGTTAATATGACTCAAAGTTTTCCCATGCAACTGTCCCTTAACACCCCATTTTACGGTATTAAATTTGCCATGTATCTGCTCTTAAAAATGTGATTTGTTTGAGGCCCCAAGTGTGCACCAAAGTGGGGCCCTTCCAGGCTGCCCACCACAGACTCAGATGGATATGTCATGGGTCAGCTGGGGTTATTGGTATTTAAAAGGTCTGAATATGTTGTAGGTTGGCATTTTATGGATTTCAGGTTGTAGGTTGATAAGTTTTAGGTTGGTAGGTGAGTAGGTAAGGTTAAATCAGGTCAGATTATGTTTTTTATCTTCATTCAGACTTCTACACTTTTAACCAGGGATGCGGAGCCGTGGAAATTTCAGACGGCTCCGGCTCCGGAGAAAAAAATCGGCTCCGGCTCCGGCTCCGGATGAAATGTCATGGCGGATCCGGCTCCGGCTCCGGCTCCGGCTTCTACTCAGTACATCCCCTATGCGATCAATTAAATACGGGTGAAGAAAAAAGGCGATGGGATTGGTACACGCTGCTTCTGTAGGCCTATTTGTATAACAAGGCTATATTGAATACCACATTGTTTTACGCCTTGTACTGTCAAACCGAACTAGGTAAATAATTGTTTCCTCTTAACCCGGCGGCCGCTGGGCCTCCGCGCCACCCGCCGGCCGCTGGGGGGGGGGGGGGCATAAAGTTGCCCCCCCTTACTTCTGCGACGATATCGTCGCAACGCGAAGAGATAGAGAAGCGAAACTTTGCATACATCTTCCTGAACACCTAGCCGAGGTTGTGTCCAAATTTGGTGTCGATCCCATTTGAAATGACGTCACAGTGACGTCATAAGTGAAATTATAGATTTGCGACTCTCATATTCCTCACGATACATCACATATATGTAATGGAACCGAATATAAAGGGCCGATTATTGGTCAGAAACTAGATGTAAGTGTAGTAAGATGTTTTAGGATGACAGCAGGTGCTGTCTAGTTCATTTACAGTCGAGTTTCATGCTCAGCGTCATCAGAAACGGTCCATTTCGGAAAACGACAAAACTGTATGACGTCACTGTGACGTCATCCTAGGTGCTACAACCAACAAACTTTCCTCAAACATTGCCTAGGTATTCATTTGAAGCTATGCCAAGTTTCACGTTCGTAGCTCTACTCAGGTTTCGGAGATATTTCACAAAACGTAAAGGGGGGGGGGCAACTTTATGCCCCCCCCCCAGCGGCTCGTGGGTTAAGAAAAGGAGCCGGAGTCGCCCCTTTTTTGGCGGCTCCGGCTCCGGCTCCGGGCTATATTGTTTTACGGCTCCGGCTCCGGGCAAAATATGCCGGCTCCGGCTCCGCATCCCTGCTTTTAAAGGTAGTGTGCCAGCTTTCTTGGACCGTATGGAGTTAATGGCCCAGATAAGGAGAACCGGATTTTTAGAACTTATCCATACCTTCAAAACTCATGGAAACGTCTTAAATTCTTCAAATTTTGAGTACCCCAGTGCGAAATTCGCCCCGACGGGTTGTCGGTCGTACCCCAACCACATTTCACACCACTATGAACAATAAATGCACACACTGAAATCGCTATTACCGATATGCTCATCCAATCAAGTTTCGATAAACCCGTTCATCATCAGCTCCTGCGGTTTCGAACACGCCTGTTAGTTGGCTTCTGATGCTCGTCGAGGTCGGAATTTCCAAATACGCGTGGTGCGTCGGGCCGCGCGCTCTGACTTCGGCCAAGAAAAATGCGTCAGCTGATCATTGTCATTTCTGCCACTTGCGTGTGGTGAAATGGAGTCATAACTTAAGAGACGGCTTTTTCATATCAATTATTTTACATAAAATCATATTTCAAACCATAAATAATGTTCGACAGCCAAATAAAAGAAACAATACCAATACGGGCTTACAGTTTAAGGCTCGACATTGTGTTGTCTACGATTAGACAGCTGATAACTCATTCCCGTACGTCGTATGGTCGTAACACTATAATGACCTTTGCTTATTGTCACAAGTGCGCCGCATTCGCGATTGTTGCCCGACGCCTGTTTGCAGGTGAGCCCACTACAGTTGTTATACATATCTAAAAACCGATAAACTTTTAGGCGAAAAAGGCACTATTCCAGGCCCATTTTTGATCTTTTTTGCGATATTAGGTAAAAACAGAAGCTTCTTATCCTAGGAAAAATAAAATGGGAAATCTTTCAAAGGTGGCACACTACCTTTAACCATCTGGGTCCCATCTGGACACCCCAGGGGGTCCATATTTGGCCCAGATGGGGCCTGTATTTAGCCCATATTAATTAATTATATGGACTCAATCAGCAATGTCCAGAGTCGGAATCGATTTTGTAAGTCGGAGTCGGAGTCACCTCAAAATCCTTCGACTCCGCAGCCCTGCTATGGAGACATCAACAGATTCGTATCTCCAACACTGCCACAGCCTGGAGTCGAAATGCGCTAGCAGCACGCTGCCATCAGGCCTAGGGGCGTTAGCCCATGGGCGTTGCATGGAAAGAATAGGACCAAAGGTCGGCAGTGCCCCCCTTAATTGAAGGTGTTCCGCCTCCACTGCTCCTCCTTCCTCCTACCTTGCAGTTGTGGCTACAACTCATAAATGTCTCCACCCGTGTCCCTTCCCGGATGTCGCCCCACAAGAATGTATCTTTCAGTGGTCCTAACATCTGATGGGATGTTTCCTTTTCCAGGCCTGTCCTGTCCTGTCTGCCGAGCAGTTCTGAGAAGTACACGGCCACACACAACTGCCAACTTCCTCTTGTTGTTTGCGCCTGTTGCGCCAGTTTGTAGTCCTTTTTTCCTGCACGCATCTTGATTTTTGTTAAAACATCTTTTTGCTTGGATCTGCATTGGTTCACAGATCAGTTAGCCAGTTGGCCTTTTGTTGTGGTTGTATTTCTACACACACACACACACACACACACACACGCAAAAAAAAAAACATGGCTGGAAGCACCTATGCGGAGGTAGTTAAAACGGGAGGTGGGCCCCAAAGCCAAAGCATCATCAGCATGCCCATGGACGGGGACTGCATGTTCCATGCAATTTCGCGTGGCGTCGGAGGTGGGGTCATCGACGCGGAAATGTTGCGTTTCATGGTAGTGACGTACATGTGGGCTAACCGCGCAGACTTTGAGGGGTTCATCGTAGGAGATTTTGAAGAGTACCTGTATAGAAGGGTGATTCCAAGGGCAGAGTGGGGAGCCGAGCCGGAGCTGACAGCGGCGGCTGCCGTCGTGAGGCGCCGCATCGTCGTCTGGCGCAATGGGCAGGTTATGCAGCGCCATGGGAACCCCGACCACCCCGAAATTCACGTGCGGTACACGGGAGTAATTGATGGTGGTCATTATGACCTGTATGCTGTGTCGCCTAGGGCATCATCCCCCCAGCCGTCCCAGGTGACCCACGAAACGCAGGTCAAGAAACCCCCCACCGATAGCGCCCAGACCCCCGCAGTGTCCGGCTCGCGCCGTCCCAAACGCCCAAAGATGGGTAAGACGATGCGTGGTAGGGGCAAGACAACGTTCGCTTCCCATAAGGAGGCGTTCGATCTCGTGCTAGGTAGTGTAGGTATCAGTCAGTCGGTCCCGGCTCCATCTGAGCCTGTCGTCTCTTCCCCTGTAGTTTCCACCTCAGCGGTCCCAGACAAAATTGTCGGCGAAGTGTCGAGCTCAGTGCCGACGCTGCCGTCTGCACACAGTGCAAAGTCACCCTTGTCAGTAGACGAACCAGTAGGTAATACCGTAGTCGGCTCCGAGGCTCAGAAGCCGGCTGATGAGCCGTGGGTGGAGGTTGGTAGGGCTAAGCGCGGTCGTGGCAGTGGTGGGATGGTTGAAAACGGGCTTTCTCCCAATCGTGGTGTAACTGTAGATATTCTTGAAGACGGCGCCCCGCAGATCCAGTTTACCCCGCGGTTAGTAGTGATTCAGCCGGAATCGAGTGGTGTAGGCAGGCCCGCAGGTAGGGGAAGGGCCCGTGGAGTCTTCGGGGGTCGCGTTAGGGGAAACAGAGGTAGGAAACCATTCACGCATCTCTTCGGACGTTCAATCAACGTCGAGGATGTCTGTGTAGAAGCGCAACCAGCCTCTGAGGGTGCAGACGTGCCAGTGATCGTCTCGGAAACCATTCCGGTCGTTCCACTGGGTACAGATCATGGGGAAAATGAGGACGCAGCAAAAAGCTGTGAGGAGTGTGACACCGTAGTCAGCGCAACTGCCAAAAAGGCACGCGCTGGGCGTCCTAAGAAACGGCGCCCAAAACCGCCACCCTCAAAAAGTGTAGACCCAATGGAACTGGATGTAGCAGCCACAATGGAACTAGCTCCTGAGGACACTGCTCAGTCGGTTGTAGCGCTTGAAACTGACTCTTCAGAGAAAGGACAGTCGGAATCTCATGCTACAGGAGGAAACGTTCAGCGTCGTGGCGGTCGCCCAAAGAAAGGTAAGACTGTTTTCCCACGCCGGAAAAGGGACATCACCACGGACGCTGGCGGGTCTCAGGCTATCGAGACAGTTGGTGAGGAATATGATCAACTATCCACTGAACCAGTAAAAAGGTCATGCAATGCACCAGGACTTCAGTCGCCATTGGCTGTTGATGTCACTGGCCGTAATGTTCAAGGATGCATGCAGTCTCATGCCAGCTACATGCAGTCAGATTTAAGCATTGAGGGGGTCTCCACGCTGACTCGTGGCATGCTGGATGACTTCGTGGATAAGTCTTCGCACGGTGTTGTCATAGACAGTGTGTCGACCGATCTCAGCTCACCGTCAGTCACTAATTTAATGGGTCCTTGGTCGTACAGAGACAGCACCAAAGTCGTTGTGACGTACCTTATTGGTGATCAAGGGGAAAAACGACAAATTAGCCTTTGTCACTTAAAGCAACGTGGGTTTCCTGCTCCCTCGCGTAGCGGCCAATTACGTTACACCTCTTACTCCTGGCTCCGATTCAAAGACTTGTTAAAAAAGTCTGGTCAAACAGTGGCCGCTGTTTTAGAGGACGAGAAGCTGTTTCACCAGACACTCCGCCTTGTAGATCGTTTCTACTCCACACATCCACGTCGGGCGGAGGAGGAGGGCCTGCAGCCTCATCGGGGTCCGCAGACTTGGGAAGACCGGCATAATCTCCTCCAGCTGCACTACTATGGTTTGGGCTGGTATAAATTTTACCGTTTCTCTACCCTCCGTGAGATATTCATATCCAGACATGGAGCTGATCGCTGGGCCGAGTTCCAGGCCGATCCCTGGTCGGAGACACTTTCAGACGAGCATTTCGAGCTCTTGCTTCGAGATGTTCACCATAAGCTAAGACAAAACCATGCAAAATACACTCATCTATTGGAAACCTTTGCCGGACCACAGTGTCACGAAGATCGCGGCAACGCCACTCGCGTCCAGTACAGCGTAATGTTTGTCACTCGCTCCGCCACGTCAGGTAGGCGTCAACAGCGCAGGCCGGTGGCGCAGGCGCCGCCTCAGCGCACTGCAGTCCCTGCCATTGCAGATGTCGGTGCTCTAACATCGTTCTTTCTACGTTCGTGTGTCGATTGCGGCACTCTGCGTGTTATTGATGCTAGAGCTGCGTCCAAGTATCCGCTCGGTCATTACACCTATGCCGGCGAACAGCACAGAGTTCGTTTCACATGCGACCGGCTGGTCGGCATCACGTGTTACACTCCGCCAGACTTTGTCACCTGCACGGCGGAAGAGAAGCCGTCCACCTGGGTGGCCATGGGCGCTCGGACGGCGGGAGACGCGTTACCGCCACCGGCAATGCAACTTCGCTCATTACGTGTGCTGGACGCGTCTGATCATACAGAGGAGACTGAGGTTCTGGCTAGCTATCATTACCGTGGTGATGACAGAGCTGCTGAATGGACTGGTCGTCGTGCCGTACTGACCCGAACGTCAAACAGTGGCGTCGTCAAACTGGGCACGCAGGCGAAGCGCAGACGCTTCCGTCCTATTTCCTGCAGTCAGTTCACAGCCGGCCGTTTCACCGTGGACAGTCCGCGCGAGGCAAAATGCTGCCAGGCGTGGCACGATCCACTCGACACGGATTCTGAGGATCCGTCGTCCGAGCTTGAGTTCTCCAACTTACAGGTACTACGTGACATCCATGCCTTGTACAATTCGCTTCGCCGTGTGCGTTGCGTCAAGTGCAACCAGCAGACGCCCGGATTGCCGTATCCAGGCTATCAGATTCAGGTGCCTGAGCATGGCCGTTTGGTTGATTTGCCGCCGGATAGCGTTGTTTCTGGCGCCGTATCGCGCTCGTCGCTGCTGCGTGAGGGCGGGCGTTGTACGGTGACGCTAGACCCCGAATTCAGGGGTGCCAACGGCACAGTTTTCACTGACCGGGTCGTGACCGGCGTTTGTACAGCATGTTCGCCAGCATATGAGGTTGACGCCAACAACAACATTGTACCTCGGCCACTGGTGTCGGACATAAATCAATTACGTCCCGATCCGAATGACGTCGGCGACTTTGTCGGCGGCGCCGAGCGGCCCGTCGCCTCCCAGCCAGCGCTGAGCGCATCGGCTGCAAACAACGGTGCTCCAGAGGACGACAGTGACGAGCCAGAGCCGACGGACATCAGCCTGTTCTCGGCAGAAAATCTGGTAGCCACTGATGTATACTCAGATGAGGCGTATCATCAGTTTGTTAAGTCATGGACACCCGCTGAGACAATGGTGCTGCGGCCAGTGCATCTGGTTGTCAGCGTGCTGCGTTTGCGTGCCAACCAGGTTCCGTTCTGCAAGCACGGCACCATTTCCTATCCGCTGAAGGATGCCTGCCGGGCGCGGAATTTACCATGGTATGATTTTGAAAGGTTGCCATTCGTTGTGCTGGTGCAGAGCAGACGAGACGGCACGTCTGCCGAGGCCATGGTAAACATGCAGACCATACTGAGGGCCAAGCATTTTATGGAACGCACCATGGAGTGTAAATACAACCCACGGCAGACGCGTCCATTCTATCGCTTTGTCGGCGAACAATGGATGCCATTTTCAAACGAAAACCTTGCAGCTCTGCAGCGGCGGCTGTCCGAGCCGGATCGGCCGAGCACACCTGCCGGTCTTCGTGTCGTACTGGCCAGCGACATTCACGCCCGTGCAGACAAGGTGTTGCGGTTCAACGAGTTCTGCAATTGGCTAGAGTCCGGCTTCACCATGGCCGACGAGCTGTGGAAAAGCTTCCGGCTGTCGCGCAGCGGTGAGGGTGCCGACACCACAGAGGCTGGCCAGGATGACTTATGGGAGGTCATCGAGAACTTTGTGGTGGGTCAAGCTGTCGACGCGGCTGCCGACCGCCACAACGGAGGGCAGCACGAGCGACGCACAGATGACGACGACGAATCGGACGCCGATGAGATCGACGTCACCATGCGTCACGTTCTCAACTGTGCCGTCACTAACGGCTGGCTGTTGCCCGCCCCCGTCGACGGAGACAATGTTGACTCGACCGGCGAGCCGAGTAGCGTGCTGTTACGCTGTTGTGAAGAGCTGGAGATGCTTGGCCGCGAGTTCGGCAACGATGAGGGCTTCCGCGCTGGCGGCATTTCTGCTGGTGCCGTCTGCGGGCCACAGAGTGAACGTCCCGAAGACATTCGCCGGCAGGGTATCGCGCGTTCTGCGCTCCTTCACATACCGATGCCGGGAGTCGACCGGGAAAATCCGCTGCCCGAGTCGACACCCGGCTACATGCAGATGGCTTTCCCAGAGGTGTTCCGCTCGGGTGACGCCGATCCGTACCAGGACCGTAAGGTCAGCATTCGTCAGCCAGTCACCTCCTGGCGACAGAACTGGCTTCACTGGATGTCGCGTCAGCCCGAGGCGGAAGGCAACGTTGACCTTCAGTTCGTTGTCAGCAACCAGCTGAGTCGTGATAAGACCGGCCAGGAGGCCAATGTTGCCATCAGAATGACCGATTTTCCAGACGGGTTGCCAACCAAGGAGCAACTGGAAAACGACCCGGCGCTGTGCAAAAGGCTTGCTCAGTCGCTGCTTTGTCTACGCTCAAAATTGGAGGATTCTGACGCTTACTGGCGAGTGCAAAAGCAGGACGCCATCGGCATCGCTCGCTACCTTGAGAGCCCGCCGCCGTGGCGGTCTAATGCAATCCCCATGGAGGTTTACCTGTGGCAGACACGAGCCGTTCCCTACAATCATCATCCGGCTATTCATCGACTGTGTGACAACGCTGCCGTAAATGAGGCGCTCAGTGACGAGCGCTATCTCCATGCACGGCTAGCCAACACGCTGCGACATCCCGGCATCGTGGCGTGGGTGTCGGCGCTGATTGGTGAGCTGGACACGTTGGCACTATCTGTGGCACGACACTCTGCAACATACTTCCTGGTGCGCTCTGAGTGGGGTGCTAACGCCAACCCACACATTCACCGTCACGTGATCAGTGAATCGTTCTCACGATTCCTACACCAGCTTCAGACCTCTCTGAAGAACAAGGTGGCAGAGATCGAAAGAGATTTGCGGGTGGAAGACCCCACTTTGGAGAGCGATGATTCTCGCGTCACGCTTGAGACGCGCGTCAGCGCGGCCTGGCGTGACTGTCAACAAGAGTATGTCAGGCACATCGGTCGCTGCTACACCAACTGGAATGCCGGCTTCACAAAAGACGGCGAGCGCACCTTTGACTTTGCCTACGATCGCAAAACAACCGTTTGCCGTGCTAGCATGGCCGTCCAGCTGGACGACGCGCTGTCAACCGGCGACTTTGCCGCCATTGACGAGCTCTATGTGCGCGTCATCAACGGCACGCTTCGACACACGGGCCACAGCGGACGCGGAGACGCGCCGTCTACCAAAGACGGGTGTGCCGTGCGGGGACAGGTCGTGGACAAGGCGGCAACCGAGGCGGCCCGTTCGGCAGATGGACGTGCCAAGCAGGTAAAAAAAGATGTGATTGTGTGCAAGAGACGCATGCCACGGCGTCTCCGCACCGAGCCGGCTGTGGTGAAAGATGCACACGATCCTCGCATATATCAGTTCGAGACGGCCTCAAACGACAAATGGCTAGGTAGTCATGACCCGTTCACCATCCTGCACGTCCTCAACAACGTCGATGACAAGGCAGTGGTGCCCGCTTGGCTCACCCGTACGCCGCGTGTCGAATGGAAAAGCTCGCCCACGGACAGCGGTGGCTACACATTTAACGTGTTCCTCGCTCAGTCCCGCGGCGACGGTAGCGTCGAGTACGCGCTCAAGTATGCCATGAAGCCGGTGGCTCCGATCAGGACCACCGGCGACATGCTGTTGTCGGCAATGGAACGCCGTGAGGCGAGCGACAACGTGGATATCGGTGTCGTACAGAAAATGTACAACCAGGCGGCGGCATCCATGTGTCAGTCCATCTTTCAGGCAGTGCACAAAAACTGGCAGCTGCCGCTGCTGCAGAAGAATTTGGACGTGAGGAGATTCAGTATGAGCGGCTGCCGCGTGGTGAAACCGGCCAATGCCGCTGACAATCCGGTGTACGTGTATGCCGACTCGGTGGAGCGCTTCAACGCGCGGCTGGGCGTGAACATTCGTCATGGCAATATTCCTCTGGCCGATATTCAGCGCAAAATGTCAGTCTACGAGTTTTACGACACGTTCACGTGCACTGAGAAAACTATAGATGGTCAGCGCGTATTCCAGATAAGTCGTCGCCAGTCTTCATGGTGTGGTGTGCTGAAAACAGTCATGTTGGCACCACATCATGGCATATCAAAGGCAAATCCGGCCAGAGTCAATTTCTGGAAGTATGCTCGCGACATCGTGCTGTGGTGTCAGCCGTGCCTGACATCGCAGGAGCTGATGCCGCCACTAGATTGTCTCACTGACTGCGCCATAGCCGCTCACTGGAGAGCCATGTACGAGCAGCTGATGGCATCTGACGTACACAAGCCTGTGTGGGTCACTCGGTATTACGAAGACCACAAACGCCGAGCGGCGGCAGCCACAGGCGAGGACGTGTCTGACGAATCGGACAGCGACGATGACGACGACGGCGACAACGCTGACGATGCTGCTGATGTTGTCGAGCCGCCTGAGGTAGAGGAAGAGCGTGAGCTGATGGCTCAGCGTGTGCGTGATCGATTCTACCAGACGGCTCTGGACGCCATGCTGGCGTGTCCTGCAGAGGACATTGACGACGCAGTGCAGCGAGCTGACAGAGCGGCGGCGAGCGTCGCAAACCCGGCCGGCTACGACTTCCAGGCGCAGTGGCTCGGCGATCGCATAGTCAATCCAGAACATGTGCGTCGCAACTATGGCCGACTGGCTAGTCTGAGCGCCGGAGACGCTGCGCATTCGGCTCCGGTGACGCCGAGTGGACGTCAGCTGGTGCTGCCGCGTCTGGTCACAGGCTATCTGAAAGAACAGCGCGAGTGGCGACGCTCCTGTCGTGAATGGAATGCCTACGATCAGGCGGTGGCCAAATGGCACCGTAATCGGTCGTCACGCATCGCCGAGCCTGTCGCGCCCCTGGTCCCCGATATTAGGGACAAACGGCCCAAGGCACTGCGTGCATTCCTGCTGGGTGATCCTGGCGCGGGCAAATCGACTACGCTGCGCTCTGCCGTGCACGAGTTGAACGAGCTGCTCGTCGCTGATGAGGCCGACTGGACTGACGTAGTCAAACTTTCGGCGCCAACGGGCTGCGCATCGTTCCACATGGCACACGGTGCGACCACCATCCACCGTCTCTTTGCTATAAGAGTCGGTCAAGTAGGCGATGATCCGTTGCCGGCCGAGAGCCGACAGTTTGCTGCACTCTGTGAAAGGCTCGGTCCAGAGCTGGGTCTTCTCATATTCGACGAGTTCTCAATGATCCAGCGCAGGATGATGCGCTGGGTAGTAAAGCGACTCGAGGAGGCCGGCATCAATTTGGACGACATCGGCGTCGTGCTTGTCGGTGACCCGGCACAGATACTGCCGATCGGCGACAGTCCTGTGTGGAGTCTCCGCCAGCGAATGGACGACGGCAAAGACTGCTGCGAGGCATCGCGGCTGGGCATGCTCGCCTTCCGTGAGGTGTTTCGTATGCCGGCGCTGGAAACAGTGGACGGCTTCGCGGCGTGGAGTCACGCCGCTTCACGGGAGCCGAACACGCTCAGTGATGCTGAGCGCCGTGCGGTGGCTCGTTTCCGTGCGGCAGCACTGGACGGCGATTACGAGACCGTCTACTTAAATGAAGTGCGGCGCACTGTCCAGAACGACGAGCTAGCCGACCATTTCACAAAGGTGATCATTCCATCGTTCCGCTACGGCAGGGCGACACACGCCAGTCTGCAGTGGCTCCGCGACAACACGGCCACCGCCGAGCACATGGCTGCTGATCCACTTTGGGCTGGCGTCGTCACACTGCACGGTAACCATTGGTTCAGCGAGCTGGCCGTGAATCGTGCTACCGTCGAGTCGGACAACGCCAGGGCGCTCGTTCGCTTCGCCAACGAGCGTGACACGCCGGTAATGGCCGTGAACGCACAGCATTTACCGACGAAAAAAGCAGCTCGACTGCAAAAGGTGTCACCCAGAGAGTTCCGCAGCATACCGGCAGTGTTCTTTGCGTGCAGTGGTCTACCGCTGATGCTGTTGGAAAACGTGGCACCCAGTGTCGGTCTGTTCAATGGCGCTCACGTCGAGTTCGTCGGACCGCTGTACTTGGAGGATGACTGGCAGGTAACACTGTCCAGCTGTGAGTACCGAGAAAGGGTGCGGACCAGTGGCGTCACGCTGACCACTCCCCTCGACACACCCGCCTCGGACCGTGAGCGTATGTACCAGGTTCCCGTGGGCAGTGTCATCGTGAAGGTCAACGGTCACACCGTCGACGGCGATGAGCATCGTCTCGACGAGCTGGTCGCGGCGTCTAGCACCGTCCAGCTGGTATTTCACACGCCAAAGCACCCGCCCCATCTGCCCGAGTTCATTGTGGTGCGCGTTCCAAACTACACCGAGAATCGTGGCCCAAATATCCTCGGCATCGAAGATGCCGACGATCTGGTGCCAATACGGATGGTAAAGCGCGCCCGTGACAAGGGCAAAAACAATCGGGCGATAGGCGGCGGTGAAGAGAGTCGGACCGAGTTTCGTGTTGGACCGCCGCTGGAGGGCGGCAGCGCATTCACCGGCTTTAAAGGCCAGGGCGCCACGCTGGATCGAGTGGTGGCCAAAGTGAAAGCGTGGGTAGAGACGCCCGGCTTCTGGACGGTGGTGGTGTCGCGTGTCAGACACCCACATCACCTGCACATTCCCACTGACGAGTGGCCAACTGTCGAGGAGATTCAGGTTCAGCGTCTGAATCCAGACGTGCTGGAGGCCGAGATTTTCGAGCGCCAAATGAAAATCAATGCCGCAAAGACGTGGCGTCACTTTGTGGCTGCCGAGGATGACGGCCAGTGGAGTAGCGCCGATAATGTCATCGGAGACGCTGTCCACGTGGCTTGGAGGCGGCTGCACACACGCGACGTGGCCTCTATTGTGTGTGACGAGCTGCATGCCAAGGGAGTGGATGTGTCTGTAAGTGATGTGCAGCACGTTATCCAGAAAATGTCGGAGACGGACGAGGCACTGATCCTTGCTGACCACATATATCTCACCTCACGGCAGCACTGCTGTCTTCTGCGCAGTAAAATACAGCGTGGACGACGGCGCCCCACTGCCACCAAACCGTCCAAGCGGCCGGCCTCCACGTCTGCTGGTCGGGGCCGGCGTGGTAAGGGTCGCCGCATCTCGTGAGAAAGGACGCTACGCATCGGTCGTGGATTTGCCGTGTGGTAAACTGTCACCTGAGCAAACCGTTGCACGCTTACGCAACGTGTCACTGGGAACTCACTGAACTAGTGAGGGAGTGTTAGTGATGTTACTGTGAGCTGTTACTGTGAGTTGTTACTGTGTTACCGTGAGTGTTACTAGGTGTACTTATTCAATAGTGTGTGTTATTGGGTACGTTGGTCTAGAAAAGAGTGGTGTGAGTGAGTGAGAGTGGTGAAAGAGTGGTGCGCCATTGGCTCGGTGCTTTAGTGTTCGCACCTTGTCTACTACGCACTACGCCCGCGATCAGGAGTACACGGCACTGGCACAACCGGACTCCCCTGCCATCGACTGATCGCCCCACGCGCTCAGCCCCCGAGATGACCCAAGCTTGGACGATATCCAGTGGAACAGGGTGAGAGCAACTTATCCTCGTTGCCGATTTCGCTGTTTTGGCATCAAACTGACCACGACGATAACGATATTGAATACGTTTTCAGTTCTTACGCGTCGGAGTCGCCATAATGGCAAAACAGCGCGATCAACCTCTGGATGAGCTGTGGGGAGGACCCTCGTGCATTGCACGTACCTTTGGAGCTGCGCTATCCAAGGTTTAAATGGTCCGCAGCGCATCACGTTGCCACTCTCTTACCGCAGCGAGGCTGTCACGTAGCCCGCACGGGCACGGTGGGAGAGTAGGGGGATGCAGGCTGGTCGTACGTCCCGACTCAGTCATGATTGCTGTTGGGAGGAGCTGCGCCTTGCAAGCTTCCCAATATGTGCGCGCCCAACCCCGAGCCGGGCTGCCGTAGTGCAGTCGTGGGGTATGACTGCCGCGTGTGGGACCCCGATGCATGACGCAAATCGGTGATGAGGGCGATCGTGGCAAAGTAAAGCTTGCCACGGCCGCCAACATCACGGATGGTGCCGATTGGATCCGCACTATCGGGGTGTAAACGGTCGCAAGTGCGGGCCCCGTACACACGCTCTGCTCCGTTGAACGGATGGGGACAGTGTCCGGCAAGTCCTAAAGAGCACGTGTGAGTCACAAGGCGCAATGTAGGACGTGACTACGGCTGGGGCATTGCTAATGAAATGTTCAATTTCGGGCCATTTCATTAGCCACCCTATATCATTTCCCACCCAACAGATGTATCCGTTACATCTCCTTAACGGGTTCTCGAGGCAGTTTGCTTTTAACGTAATTTTGCCACGGTTACATATGGCACTGTTTAGACTTAAATGTATATGCCTCTAGGGCGGGCAGCACGGTGCACGGATGAACCTTTGGTGTGCGACAATCCTTCTCCACAGCCCAAGGTATATCCCTGTTCCTCCATCCGCCTCCTCGTGGCGCTGCCTGGAGTGTTAGGCACTGCCTAGCATACAAAGGATGGAAAACTAGCACTTGCGTCGATTGCGCATAATAGACACAGGTAAACTGAATCTCCTTCTACACGGAACAACCAACAAGCATGAACAACTCCTGACACTGGCACAACAGGTCCAAAATTACATTACGTCAACTAAACGTTTTTGTGTGTGAAACGCAAAAGTGTGTTACGTAAAAATGAATGAAATGATCAAAATAAATGAGTAAATAAATAAATAAATATACAATAGGGAACCCCTGGCGCTGCTGCTGCCGGCTGCTGATCCATCTTTATTACCGAGCGGGTAAATGAACTGACACCTATAGGTAGACCGCCGCTCGTACCTGACAATACAATAACGAGTGTTTGTAGCATGCACCATGCGCACATGACCAATGTCTTCACCCAGCATGTATTGGACATACCAGGTGGTCGGTACCGATCAGGACGGCAGCCGGTGGGTACGGGAGGCCCCCCTGCGGCCCACCCTGTCCTCGGTGCGTGTGGAGCCGGTCAGACCCGAGGCCAGTCCGGCCCGGCCCGGTCAGAGCGGCGAGCTCCAGTTTCAAGTCACTAACGAAGGACGCTACCAGCACACTTAAGGGTAAAAGCAGGGATGCGGAGCCGGAGCCGGAGCCGCCGGAGCCGGCATATTTTGCCCGGAGCCGGAGCCGGAGCCGTGAAACAATATAGCCCGGAGCCGGAGCCGGAGCCGGAGCCGCCAAAAAAGGGGGCGACTCCGGCTCCTTTTTATTTTTTGAAGAGGAAAAAATAATTGACCTAGTTCGGTTTGACAGTAGGTACAAGGCAGTAAAACATATCGTACTATTGGTCTCAATATAAGTGCCCAGGCGACCTGTAGTTTTGATGCGGTGAATACCCTCATCCTCGCCACAATGCGAGTGGCGCTGGCTGGGAGGAGGGGTGCACTCGGCCCGAGCTGTGGCGAGGGTAAGGATATTCACCGCATCAAAACTACAGGTCGCCTGGGCCCTTATCTTGAGACCAATAGTACGTCATGGGCCATCAAGTGAATGAAAAAGCCGAATATCCCCAGTATCCCACAGTACGCAATCAACTTCCTGTCTGCTCCTCCCCCCCCCTCACGTCTATTGCATCCCCAGAACATGAGGACCGGTCATCAGGTGACGGCCATTGTTTTGAAGCCAGTGCAGTGGACTGCGACTCCCAGCACCGTCTCTTCCCCCCCCCCACCCCCCAATGCAGCCGAGATGGGTGTCAGCTTACGATGGTTCAGTGAACTCCGATTTGCGGCGACTGCGTTTCCAATGCCATCGCTTCCTAGTCCTTTGTTCTGCCAGTTCTCTCCGAGGTGCGTTTGCGCGGGGACGCGGTGAGCCGGTCATGGCAAGAGTAGGTAACGCGTATAAGTCCAGGGATGCGGAGCCGTGGAAATTTCAAACGGCTCCGGCTCCGGCTCCGGCTCCGGAGAAGAAAATCGGCTCCGGCTCCGGCTCCGGCTCCGGGTGAAATGTTATGGCGGCTCCGGCTCCGGCTCCGGCTCCGAGTAAAATGGTCCGGCTCCGGCGGCTCCGGCTCCGGCGGCTCCGGCTCCGGCGGCTCCGGCTCCGACTCAGTACATCCCCTATGCAATCAATTAAATACGGGTGGAAGAAAAATTGGATTGGTTATACGCGTTACCTACTCTTGCCATGACCGGCTCACCGCGTCCCCGTGCAAACGCACCTCGGAGAGAACTGGCAGAACAAAGGACTAGGAAGCGATGGCATTGGAAACGCAGTCGCCGCAAATCGGAGTTCACTGAACCATCGTAGGCTGACACCCATCTCGGCTGCATTGGGGGGTGGGAGGGGGGGGGAAGAGACGGTGCTGGGAGTCGCAGTCCACTGCACTGGCTTCAAAACAATGGCCGTCACCTGATGACCGGTCCTCATGTTCTGGGGATGCAATAGACGTGAGGGGGGAGGAGCAGACAGGAAGTTGATTGCGTACTGTGGGATACTGGGGATATTCGGCTTTTTCATTCACTTGATGGCCCATGACGTACGGTCTCAAGATAAGGGCCCAGGCGACCTGTAGTTTTGATGCGGTGAATATCCTTACCCTCGCCACAACTCGGGCCGAGTGCACCCCTCCTCCCAGCCAGCGCTACCCCCACTCGCATTGTGGCGAGGATGAGGGTATTCACCGCATCAAAACTACAGGTCGCCTGGGCACTTATATTGAGACCAATAGTACGATATGTTTTACTGCCTTGTACCTACTGTCAAACCGAACTAGGTCAATTATTTTTTCCTCTTCAAAAAATAAAAAGGAGCCGGAGTCGCCCCCTTTTTTGGCGGCTCCGGCTCCGGCTCCGGCTCCGGGCTATATTGTTTCACGGCTCCGGCTCCGGCTCCGGCTCCGGGCAAAATATGCCGGCTCCGGCGGCTCCGGCTCCGACTCCGGCTCCGGCTCCGCATCCCTGCGTATAACCAATCCAATTTTTCTTCCACCCGTATTTAATTGATTGCATAGGGGATGTACTGAGTCGGAGCCGGAGCCGCCGGAGCCGGACCATTTTACTCGGAGCCGGAGCCGGAGCCGGAGCCGCCATAACATTTCACCCGGAGCCGGAGCCGGAGCCGGAGCCGATTTTTTTCTCCGGAGCCGGAGCCGTTTGAAATTTCCACGGCTCCGCATCCCTGGGTAAAAGCCAAAAGGGATCATTTTCATAACCGCAGGTTGTTGTTTCATTAGACAGGTGAGTCCAGCTTGTCGCACTAGTGGTAACGTGGCGCACGTGCTATTGCACGTGCCGTGGCACGGGGTCAATTTTGGTGCTTAAATACACCAACAATGTGAAATGCAAGGAATGGGGGAAATGGCCGTCAGGCCGTCAGTTTTTATGATAGTGTCGATCTGAAAACTGGTATAGGCATAGAATGAAGGGGGCTAAAAAACTTATCTCAGATTTTTTTTGTAAAATAAAGAAAATAAAATTCTGGGGAAATTATATATTCGAAAGGTGAAATTTCCCTAAATTTTCCCGTTTTTCGAGTTTAGCCGTCCACTGTTCAGGGACGGTGAGTGACACCGACCGGGGTCATTTTTTACATGCTGATGGCCACGTTGATGGGTCATCACGTGGCGTGAACGGTGAAACTATCCGAGGTCCGGCACGTGCCACGTGGCCACGTATTTGAGTCGCGTACCTCCCAGATTATCGTGTGTTTGCCGATTTGTGGCCTTATAGCACGAAAACAGCACAAGCCAGGAATACTGAAATGGTGCAATCAGTGAGGAGACAAGTCCTGCTTACACCACCGGCGGTCACGTGGCACACGTGCAAATTTGGGCACCTCCGTTGCGGATATATTTTATAGTGAAATATTCAAATGTACATAACTTTGTCAGTTTAAAGGGACCCTCCCACCTTCAAAAAAGTTTATGAATTGGCATGAAAGTGATGTCGCTCGGTTCAGAAAGAGCGAAAACGAATATCTACCAAATTTCACCGAAAAATATTCACCGGTTTTCAAGATATTAGACTTTTACTTTTGTTTACTTTTTTGGGATCTCCGCTGTTTCTAGCGACTTTATTTTAGAAGTGCGGCGTTTGCGGCAGATGTTGCGCGCAAATAGCATATACCACCGCGTGCTACAAAACGTTTTAGTCAAACATTTAAAAATCGTTAGATATTTGCGCTGACGTCACACATTCAGAGGGGTATTCCTAAGCATTAGCCCCTCTGAATCAAAATGCTGCAATTTTGAAATTCAATATTTCCGATTTAAGGCATTTCTCGATGTTGTGAGTGCCGAAACCGGTAATTGTGAGCCAGGGACCCCATTTTGGCTATCTCAACTCAAATCTAATGTTAAGGTGGGAGGGTCCCTTTAAGTCCGATTAGACTAGAATTTGGTGGGTTGATGAATTGTTAAGCGACATGAACGAATGCGGCACGTTTGTTGCAATGCGCCACGTTTGTCTCAAAGCGCCATTTTTGCCAAAAAGTGCAGAATGTGCGTATCTTTGTCGAACATTGAACGATTAGGATGCGCTCTAATTAAGGGATGGCTGCTTAAACGGCAGATATGAATGCACCACATTTGCCGCAGGGCGTCATATTTGTCTTAATGCGTCAGTGTTTGCGTTTTGCCTACGGCGGGCGTTTTTGCGGCGGTGTTTGCGTTTTTTCGGTGTTTGCGTTTGGCGGCGGGCGGCCGTTTTTTGTGGCGTTTTGCGGTTGGCGGCGGGCGGGCGTGCGTTACGGGCGTTTTTTTGCGTTTTTTTTTTGTGTTTGGCGGCGGGCGGGCGGGCGATACGAGTGTTTTGCGGTGTTTGCGTTTGGCGGCGGGCGGCCGTTTTAGCGGCGGTTTGCGGCGGGCGGCCGTTTTAGCGGTGGTTTGAGGCGGCCGGCCGTTTTTTGCGGCGTTTTGAGGTTTGCAGCGGGCGGCCGTTTTTTGCGGCATTTTGTAGTTTGCGGCGGGCGGCCGTTTTTTGCGGCGTTTTGCGGTCGCCGGCGGCCGGGCGTTATTTGCGGTGTTGCGGTTTTAGGCGGGCGGCCGTGTTTTGCGGCGTTTTGCCTTTGGCGGCGGGCGATTTTTTGTGGCGGTGGTATTTGCGTTTTTTGCGGTGTTTGCGTTTTGCGGCGGACGGGCGTTTTTGCGGCTTTTTTGCGTTTTGTTCTGCGGTTTTGTGCCTGCGGGCGATTGTTTTTTTTGCGGCTTTGTCGTTGGCGTTTTGAGCGTGCGTTTTGCGAGTTTTGCGGGTTTGCGGCGGGTAACCGCAGGTTGTTTGAAAAGACAAACACTATTCGTTAGAATTGTGTTTTTCTATTGAAAAACAACCGGAGCGGTCGTTCTCCGGGCTATGTTTGCAAGTCTGGCCGCGAATCAGTACAACTTGGTCGCAGCCTAGACGAATCGCTCAATCTCCGTAAAAATTTCAGTGTATGGGCTCTCGGGGGCGATCTACCTGATGGCATTAGTCGCTACTCGCTTAAAATCTCGTGGCACGTGGCACGTGCGATTCCATTTTTTCCATAGTAAGTCAATGGGGTTTTGGGGCACTTTTTGTGCGATCGCGAATAGCGGGAAAACGAGCCAAGGGAGAGGTGGTTTTCTTCCCAGCATTTTATGGGAAACACGTTCCGGTACACGCCAGTGTGCGCCGTACACCCCTTAGAAGTTCGTAACGTGTCTTTGCTCGAGGTCAAAGTTGAACTTTTTTCGCTCCCCATGTTAAGTCAATGGGCGCTTTTGCAGAGACATTTTCATTTGTTCATTGTACAAAACTATATGATACGATTTTGTTTAAACTGTCAGGACCTGTTGAGAAACGACCATAGAACATGTTGTTATGCTTCGTTAAGCTCTCAGAATTCGTTTGGTCTTTTTAAGCTCGTTTAGAAATGAAAAATTTTAACATGGAAAGTCAATGGGGGCGTCTTTGGTGCTTAATAACTTTGTACGTTGAAGATATATTTAAGTGAAAAGTTGATAGGATATACAACTTTTGATGCTCTTTCCAATGATATATAGAGCATTATTGCACGTTGTGCCGTTTTTGATGAATTTAGTAAAAAAGCACGACATTACCGAGATTTGAGCTCACACCTATATATGGTCTTGCTCAGACAGTATACGAACAGGTGACGGGGATACCTCCCAATGAAGGATGCGATTTAATGCTAAATATTAGCGGCCGGCCTCCGTGGGGACGTTTTTGCACGACTTATATCTCCGCAAGCAGGGGACCGATACACTTGCAGTTTTTTGTAAGGGGTAGCGTATACCCTTCTTACAAGTACTTCACTATGGACGATGCATGCGGGTGACCCCTATTGCACGTGACACGTGTAAAACGGAGAGGTGTCAGTTTTGTATTAAGTGCAATAACTCGGTAATTACTGGGCCGATTGCGCTGAAACTTGGTATGGAGGTAGTCACCTACTAGGCGATTCATTTTTATGTGCCACGGTAGGGGTGCCGCTGCACGTGCGCACGTGCAGGGTGACGCTTCCAGATCTCGTGACCGGCCGGGCCGATTGAGTTCAAATTTGGTACACCGCTAGAGACCGGTTAGTAGGGTGCCGTGCGGAGGTCAGTAAGGACCAATCTTGCACGTGCGCACGTGCAGGGTGAGGCTTTCAGATCTCAGGAACGGCCGGGACGATTGAACTCAAATTCGGCACACTTCTAGGGACCGATCAGTAGGGTGCCGTGCACAAGTCAGTTAGTATGTATTTCCATGTGCCCAGACTGGGGTGCAGCTGCACGTGCGCACGTGCAGGGTGACGTTTTCAGATCTCGAGAACGGCCAGGCCGGATGAGCTCAAATTTGGTACACCGCTAGAGACCGGCGAATAGGGTGCCGTGCAAAAGTCAGATGGGACCATTTTGCACGTGCGCACGTGCAGGGTGTCGTTTCCAGATCTCGAAAACGGCCGGGTCGATTGCACTCAAATTTGGCACACCGCTAGAGACCGGTTAGTTGAGTGCAGTGCACGTCAGTTCGTAGCACACCCACTCTGATCTGCACGTGCAAGGCTCATCCTCTCGTTTGGCGGCGGGCGTTTTTGCGGCGTTACAGAGGTGCTTGCTCAAACAACCTGCGGTCCCGCGATGCGGAGCCCAGCATCGCAGATGCTGGTATGGCGGGTGGCTCTTCATACACCTCCTGCTGAACAAAGAGCCCACGCCCCACAGGTTTTCGATTGAATAGGGATCGCGACTTTTTCCAAGTCATAAGCGTTAGCCCAGAATGATTGAAGGTTCTATCGGCATCACTTCCCGTTCGTTTAGGGACTTTTAAAGGAAATAATTCACATTTTAACATGGGTTTTTAACCGCAGGTTGTTTGAAAAGACAAACACTATTCGTTAGAATTGTGTTTTTCTATTGAAAAACAACCGGAGCGGTCCTTCTCCGGGCTATGTTTTGCAAGTCTGGCAGCGAATTGGGGCAACTTGGTAGGGGCCTAAACTTATGGCTCAATTTTCGTAAAAATTTCAGTGTATGGGTTCCCGAAGGCGATCTACCTGATGGCACCGGTCGCTACTCGCTTAAAACCTCGCGGCACGTGGCACGTGCGATTCCATTTTCCCCATGTTAAGTCAACGGGGTTTTGGACACTTTTTGCGCGATCGCGAATAGCGGAAAAAATCGCGGATCAAGGTATGGTTTGCTGCACACCATTTTATGACCGACACGTTCAGGTACACGCCCGTGTGCGCCGTATACCCGTCAGAATTCGTTAACTTGAGTTGCACGAGTTTGAAGTTGAACTTTTTTCGCTCCCCATGTTAAGTCAATGGGCGATTTTGCAGAGACATTTTCATTCCCTCATTGTACAAAATTATATGATACGATTTTGTTTAAACTTTCAGGACTTGTTAAGAAAAGACTATGGAACATGTTGGTATGCTTCGTTAAGCTGTCAGAATTCGTTTGTTCTTTTTAAGCTGGTTTAAAAATGAAAAAGTTTAACATGCAAAGTCAATGAGAGCGTCTTTGCTGCTTTATAACTTTTTACGTTATAGATATATTTAAGTGAAAAGTTGATAGGATATACAACTTTTGATGCTCTTTCCAATGATATATAGAGCGTTATTGCACGTTGTGCCGTTTTCGAGGAATTTGGTAAAAAAGCACGACTTTACCGAGATTTGAGCTCACACCTATATATGGTCTTGCTCAGACAGTATACGAACAGGTGACAGGGATACCTCCCATTGAAGGATGCGATTTAATACTAGACATTAGCAGCCGGCCGCCGTGGGGACGTTTTTGTACGACTTATATCTCCGCAGCCACTGGACCAATACACTTGCGGTTTTGTGTGTGGGGTAGCTTATACCCTTCTTACAAGTATTGTACTATGCACGACGCTTGCGGTTGACCCCTACTGCACGTGACACGTGTAAAACGGAGAGGTGTCACTTTTGTTGTAATGACAACAACACGGTACTTGCTGGGCTGATTGCACTGAAACTACACAAGGATGTAGGCACCCGCCGGGCCATGCCTTTCCATGTGCTACGGTTGGGGTGCAACTGCACGTGCGCACGTGCAGGGTGACGCTTCCAGATCTCGAGAACGGCCGGGCCGATTGAGCTCAGATTTGGCACACCGCTAGAGACCGCTTAGTAGGGTGCCCTGCACAGGTCAGCTGGACCCCAGTTTGCACGTGCGCACGTGCAGGGTGACGCTTTCAGATCTCAGGAACGGCTCAGCCGGTTGCACTGAAATTCGGCACATTTCTTGAGATTGATCAGTAAGGCACAGTGCACAAGTCAGTTAGTATGTATTTTCATGCGTCACGATTGGGTTGCAACTGCACGTGCGCACGTGTAGGGGTCGCTTCTTGATCTTGAAAACGGCTGGGCCGATTGAGCTCAAATTTGGTACACCGCTTGAGACCGGCGAATAGAGTGCCGTGAACAAGTCAATTGGGACCCAGGTTGCACGTGCGCACGTGCAGGGTGTCGCTTCCAGATCTGGATAAATTTGGTACATCGCTAGAAACCGGCGAATAGAGTGCCGTGCAAAAGTAACCGCAGGTTGTTTGAAAAGACAAACACTATTCGTTAGAATTGTGTTTTTCTATTGAAAAACAACCGGAGCGGTCCTTCTCCGGGCTATGTTTTGCATGGTTGGCAGCGAATCAGTACAACTTGATTGGGGCCTAAACGAATCGCTCAATCTTCGTAAAAAGTTCAGGGTATGAGCTCCCGCAGGCGATCTACCTGATGGCACCGGTCGCTACTCGCTCAGAATTTTTTGCGCGTGGCACGTGCGATTCCATTTTTCCCATGTTAAGTCAACGGGGTTTTGGACACTTTTTGCGCGATCGCGAATAGCGGAAAAAATCGCCGATCAAGGTATGGTTTGCTGCACACCATTTTATGACCGACACGTTCAGGTACACGCCCGTGGGCGCCGTATACCCGTAAGAATTCGTTAACTTGAGTTGCACGAGTTTGAAGTTGAACTTTTTTTGCTCCCCATGCTAAGTCAATGGACGTTTTTGCAGAGACATTTTCATTCGTTCATTGCACAAAATTATATGATACGATTTTGTTTAAACTTTCAGGACCTGTTGAGAAACGACCATAGAACATGTTGTTATGCTTCATTATGAAATATAATGGGTATAATGGGCCCGTTTTGGGGTAATCGGCACGTGCATTTTCCCATAGGGTTAACATGGGGAAATTTAAAATGCGATTTGCGAAAAATTTCGTCAATTATATTTGCTGATATTTTTAGGGTCGGATCTCGGGCTGGCACCCCAACTGACGATGGTAATTATTTAAAATATAATTGACAAAATTTCGGGTAATCGTCACGAACAGTTACCCCATGTTGAGCCTATGGCGATTTCGAAATATTATTTTCAAATCGATTTTGTCAAAAATTTCCACGTTAGATTTTGAAAATGTTCCAATATGTTGTGCCCCGGGGTGTCGGCTACCACATGGTATGGGTCAGATATGGGGCGATTGAAAAGCACGTGCCACGTGCAAACGTGTTTGATGGGGTAACCTCCGGGAAAATCCGACATTGGCCTACTCGGGGTCCTATGGCGTGGAAAAGACTTCAACTAGCGACACCAAATCAGTGCAGCCGGTGAGCAGATGAGTCCAGCTTGTCGCACTAGTGGTCACGTGTCGCACGTGCTATTGCACGTGCCGTGGCACGGGGTCAATTTTGGTGCTTAAACATACTAGCATTGTGAAATGCAAGGAGTGGGGGAAATAGCCGTCAGGCCGTCAGTTTTTATGATAGGGTCGATCTGAAAATGGGTTTAGGCACAGAATGAAGGGGGCTACAAAACTGCTATCTCGGATTTTTTGTAAAATGAAAAATTTAAAATTCTGGGGAAATTATATATTCGGAAGGTGAAATTTCCCTAAATTTTCCCGTTTTTCGAGTTTAGCCGTCCACTGTTCAGAGACGGTGACACCGGCCAGGGTCATCTTTTACATGCTGATGGCCACGTCGATGGGTCATCACGTGGCGTGAACGGTGAAACTATCAGAGGTCCGGCACGTGCCACGTGGCCACGTGTTTGAGTCGCGTACCTCCCAGATTATCGTGTATTTGCCGATTTGTGGCCTTATAGCACGAAAACAGCACAAGCCAGGAACACTGAAATGGTGCAATCAGTGAGGGGACAAGTCCTGCTTACACCACCGGCGGTCACGTGGCACACGTGCAGATTTGGGCACCTCCGTTGCGGAGATATTTTATTGTGAAATATTCAAATGAACATAACTTTGTCAGTTTAAGTCCAATTGGGCTAGACTTTGGTGGGTGGATAAAATTGTTAAGTGACAGGAACGAATGCGCCACGTTTGTCGCAGTGCGCCACGTTTGTCTCAAAGCGCCATTTTTGCCGCAAATCACAGAATGTGCGTAACTTTATCGAACATGGGACGATTAGGATGCGCTTTGATTGAGGGATGGCTGCCTAAACGGCAGATATGAATACACCACACTTGCCGCAAGGCGCCATATTTGTCTTAATGCGTCAGTGTTTACGTTTAACGGACGGTATTTTCATGTGCCACGGTTGGGGTGCAGCTGCACGTGCGCACGTGTAGGGGTCGCTTCAAGATAGCACACCGACTCCGGTCTGCACGTGCAAGGCTCATCCTCTCGTTTGGCGGCGGGCGTTTTTGCTGCGTTTACAAAGGTGCTTGCTCAAACAACCTGCGGTCCCGCGATGCGGAGCCCAGCATCGCAGATGCTGGTAACCGCAGGTTGTTTGAAAAGACAAACACTATTCGTTAGAATTGTGTTTTTCTATTGAAAAACAACCGGAGCGGTCCTTCTCCGGGCTATGTTTTGCATGGTTGGCAGCGAATCAGTACAACTTGATTGGGGCCTAAACGAATCGCTCAATCTTCGTAAAAAGTTCAGGGTATGAGCTCCCGCAGGCGATCTACCTGATGGCACCGGTCGCTACTCGCTCAGAATTTTTTTGCGCGTGGCACGTGCGATTCCATTTTTCCCATGTTAAGTCAACGGGGTTTTGGACACTTTTTGCGCGATCGCGAATAGCGGAAAAAATCGCCGATCAAGGTATGGTTTGCTGCACACCATTTTATGACCGACACGTTCAGGTACACGCCCGTGGGCGCCGTATACCCGTAAGAATTCGTTAACTTGAGTTGCACGAGTTTGAAGTTGAACTTTTTTTGCTCCCCATGCTAAGTCAATGGACGTTTTTGCAGAGACATTTTCATTCGTTCATTGCACAAAATTATATGATACGATTTTGTTTAAACTTTCAGGACCTGTTGAGAAACGACCATAGAACATGTTGTTACGCTTCATTATGAAATATAATGGGTATAATGGGCCCGTTTTGGGGTAATCGGCACGTGCATTTTCCCATAGGGTTAACATGGGGAAATTTAAAATGCGATTTGCGAAAAATTTCGTCAATTATATTTGCTGATATTTTTAGGGTCGGATCTCGGGCTGGCACCCCAACTGACGATGGTAATTATTTAAAATATAATTGACAAAATTTCGGGTAATCGTCACGAACAGTTACCCCATGTTGAGCCTATGGCGATTTCGAAATATTATTTTCAAATCGATTTTGTCAAAAATTTCCACGTTAGATTTTGAAAATGTTCCAATATGTTGTGCCCCGGGGTGTCGGCTACCACATGGTATGGGTCAGATATGGGGCGATTGAAAAGCACGTGCCACGTGCAAACGTGTTTGATGGGGTAACCTCCGGGAAAATCCGACATTGGCCTACTCGGGGTCCTATGGCGTGGAAAAGACTTCAACTAGCGACACCAAATCAGTGCAGCCGGTGAGCAGATGAGTCCAGCTTGTCGCACTAGTGGTCACGTGTCGCACGTGCTATTGCACGTGCCGTGGCACGGGGTCAATTTTGGTGCTTAAACATACTAGCATTGTGAAATGCAAGGAGTGGGGGAAATAGCCGTCAGGCCGTCAGTTTTTATGATAGGGTCGATCTGAAAATGGGTTTAGGCACAGAATGAAGGGGGCTACAAAACTGCTATCTCGGATTTTTTGTAAAATGAAAAATTTAAAATTCTGGGGAAATTATATATTCGGAAGGTGAAATTTCCCTAAATTTTCCCGTTTTTCGAGTTTAGCCGTCCACTGTTCAGAGACGGTGACACCGGCCAGGGTCATCTTTTACATGCTGATGGCCACGTCGATGGGTCATCACGTGGCGTGAACGGTGAAACTATCAGAGGTCCGGCACGTGCCACGTGGCCACGTGTTTGAGTCGCGTACCTCCCAGATTATCGTGTATTTGCCGATTTGTGGCCTTATAGCACGAAAACAGCACAAGCCAGGAACACTGAAATGGTGCAATCAGTGAGGGGACAAGTCCTGCTTACACCACCGGCGGTCACGTGGCACACGTGCAGATTTGGGCACCTCCGTTGCGGAGATATTTTATTGTGAAATATTCAAATGAACATAACTTTGTCAGTTTAAGTCCAATTGGGCTAGACTTTGGTGGGTGGATAAAATTGTTAAGTGACAGGAACGAATGCGCCACGTTTGTCGCAGTGCGCCACGTTTGTCTCAAAGCGCCATTTTTGCCGCAAATCACAGAATGTGCGTAACTTTATCGAACATGGGACGATTAGGATGCGCTTTGATTGAGGGATGGCTGCCTAAACGGCAGATATGAATACACCACACTTGCCGCAAGGCGCCATATTTGTCTTAATGCGTCAGTGTTTACGTTTAACGGACGGTATTTTCATGTGCCACGGTTGGGGTGCAGCTGCACGTGCGCACGTGTAGGGGTCGCTTCAAGATAGCACACCGACTCCGGTCTGCACGTGCAAGGCTCATCCTCTCGTTTGGCGGCGGGCGTTTTTGCTGCGTTTACAAAGGTGCTTGCTCAAACAACCTGCGGTCCCGCGATGCGGAGCCCAGCATCGCAGATGCTGGTAACCGCAGGTTGTTTGAAAAGACAAACACTATTCGTTAGAATTGTGTTTTTCTATTGAAAAACAACCGGAGCAGTCGTTCACCGGGCTATGTTTTCCATACTTGGCAGCGAATTGGGGCACATTGATTCCAGCCTAGACTAATCCATCGATGTTAGTAAAAATTTCAGGGTATAGACTTTCAAAGGAGATCTACCTGATGGCACCGGTCGCTACTCGCTCAGAAATCTTTTGCGCGTGGCACGTGCGTTTTCATTTTCCCCATGTTAAGTCAATGGGGGTTTGGGGCACTTTTTGCGCCATCGCGAATGGTGGAAAAACGAGCCAAGAAAGGGGTGGTTTTCTTCCAGGCATTTAATGGAAAACACGTTCCGGCACACACCAGTGTGCGCCGTACACCCGCCAGAATCTCGGAACACCTCTATGCGCAAGGTCAAAGTTGGAATTTTGCTGTGTCCCATGTTAAGTCAATGGACAGTTTTGCAGCGATATTTTCATTCGCGCATGGTACAAAATTATGTGTCACGATTTCGTTCAAACTTTCGAGAGATGTTGAGAAAGGAACATAGTATATGCTGTTTTGCTTCGTTAAGCTGTGCAAAATCGTTTTTTCTAATAAAGTTCGTTTGAAAATGGAAATTTTTAACATGGAAAGTCAATGAGAGCGTCTTTATTCCTCTATAACTTTTATCGTTAGTAAAATATATAGGTGAAAAGTTAATATAATATACAACTTTTGATGCTATTTCCATTGATGTATAGAACGTCACTGCACGGTGTGCCGTTTTCAAGAAAACTTGTAAAAAAGCAGGGCTCGACTGTGATTTGAACCCAACCACATTAGACTATACGAACAGGTGACGGGGATACCTCCCGTGTGCGGATGCGACACTGATAATTGCTAAATATTAGCAGTCGGCCGCCGTGGGGGCGCCTTTACAAACCTCACATCTCTGCAACCACTGGACCGATTCACTGGCGGTCTTTTGAGTGAGATAGCTTCTTCCTTTCTCACACGTAGTGTGCTACTCTCGATGCGTATGGGTGACCCCTAATGCACGTGCCACGTGCAAAACGAAGAGGTGTCAGTTCGGTAGCAAGTGTAATAACTCTGTAGTTATTTTGCCGATTGCGCTAATCCTTGGCATGGATGTAGGCACCCGCCCCGCAATGCATTTCCATGTGTCACGGTTGGGGTGCCGCTGCACGTGCGCACGGGCAGGGTGACGCTTCCAGATCTCGAGAACGGCTGGGCCGATTGTGATCAAAGTTGGCACACCGTTAGGGCTCGGCGAGTAGGGTGCCGTGCACAATTCAGATGGGACCCAGTTTGCACGTGCGCACGTGCAGGCTGACGCTTCCATATCTCAAGAACGGCTGGACCGACTGTGCTCAAATTTGGCATAACACTAGAGACTAGTTAGTAGTGTGCCGTGCACAAGTCAGTAAGTATGTATTTTCATGTGCCGCGGTTGGGGTGCAGCTGCACGTGCGCACGTGCAGGGGTCGCTTCCAGATCTTGGAAACGGCTGGGCCGATTTAGATTAAATTCGGTACACCGCTAGAGACCGGCGAATAGAGTGCCGTGCACAAGTCAACTGGGACCCAGGTTGCACGTGCGCACGTGCAGGGTGTCCCTCCCAGATCTCGAAAACGGCCGGGTCGATTGCAGTCAAATTTGGCACACCGCTATAGACCGGCGAATAGGGTGCCGTGCACGTCAGTCCGTAGCACACCGACTCCAGTCTGCACGTGCAAGGCTCATCCTCTCGTTTGGCGGCGGGCGTTTTTGCTGGGTTTACAGAGGTGCTTGCTCAAACAACCTGCGGTCCCGCGATGCGGAGCCCAGCATCGCAGATGCTGGTAACTGGAATAGCAGTTCCGTAGCTTGGGCTGAGACGAGCATAAATCAGGAGCTTTTACAGCCCAACGATCACCCTAGGCAAAGATATTCTATTTCTCGTCCCGAAAAAGGTGCCTTGCGTTGAGGTTGTGTGCCTTGCATATATTTGCATCCAGTTAACCGCAGGTTGTTTGAAAAGACAAACACTATTCGTTAGAATTGTGTTTTTCTATTGAAAAACAACCGGAGCGGTCCTTCTCCGGGCTATGTTTTGCAAGTCTGGCAGCGAATTGGGGCAAGTTGAGCCTCTCCTAAACGAATCCCTCAATCTTCGTAAAAATTTCAGGGTATGGGCTCCCGCAGGCGATCTACCTGATGGCACCGGTCGCTACTCGTTTAAAACCTCGTGGCACGTGGCACGTGCGATTCCATTTTCCCCATGTTAAATCAACGGGATTTTGGACACTTTTTGCGCGATCGGGAATAGCGGAAAAAATCGCGGAACAAGGTATGGCTTGCTGCCCACCATTTTATGACCGACACGTTCAGGTACACGCCCGTGTGCGCCGTATACCCGTCAGAATTCGTTAACTTGAGATGCACGAGTTTGAAGTTGAACTTTTTTCGCTCCCCATGTTAAGTCAATGGGCGTTTTTGCAGAGACATTTTCATTTGTTCATTGTACAAAATTATATGATACGATTTTGTTTAAACTTTCAGGACTTGTTGAGAAACGACCATAGAACATGTTGTTATGCTTCGTTAAGCTGTCAGAATTCGTTTGTTCTTTTTAAGCTCGCTTAAAAATGAAAAATTTTAACATGGAAAGTCAATGGGAGCGTCTTTGCTGCTTAATAACTTTTTACAGTTGAGATATATTTAAGTGAAAAGTTGATAGGTTATACAACTTTTGATGCTCTTTCCAATGATATATAGAAAGTTATTGCACGTTGTGCCGTTTTTGAGGAATTTGGTAAAAAAGCACGACTTTACCGAGATTTGAGCTCAGACCTATATATGGTCTTGGCTCAGACAGTATACGAACAGGTGACAGGGATACCTCCCATTGAAGGATGCGATTTAATACTAAACATTAGCAGCCGGCCGCCGTGGGGACGTTTTTGTACGACTTATATCTCCGCAGCCACTGGACCAATGCACTTGCGGTTTTTTGTGTGGGGTAGCGTATACCCTTCTTAGAAGTATTTTACTATGGACGATGCATGCGAGTGACCCCTACTGCACGTGACACGTGTAATACGGACAGGTGTCAGTTTTGTAATAAGTGCAATAACTCGGTAATTACTGGGCCAATTGCGCTGAAACTTGGCATGCAGGTAGTCACCTACCAGGCGATCCATTTTCATGTGCCACGGTAGGGGTGCCGCTGCACGTGCGCACGTGCAGGGTGACGCTTCCAGATCTCGTGACCGGCCGGGCCGATTGAGTTCAAATTTGGCACACCGTCAGAGACCGCGTAGTAGGGTGCCTTGCACAGATCAGTTGGGTCCCAGGTTGCACGTGCGCACGTGCAGGGTGACGCTTCCAGATCTCAGGAACGGCCGGGCCGATTGCATTCAAATTTGGCACACCTTTAGAGACCGATCAGTAGGGTGCCGTGCGCAAGTCAGTTAGTATGTATTTTCATGGGTCACGGTTGGGATGCAGCTGCACGTGCGCACGTGCAGGGTGACACTTTCAGATCTCGAGAACGGCCGGGCCGATTGAGCTTAAATTTGGTACACCGCTAGAGACCGGCGAATAGGGTGCCGTGCAAAAGTCAGATGGGACCATTTTGCACGTGCGCACGTGCAGGGTGTCGCTTCTTGATCTCGAAAACGGCCGGGTCGATTGCACTCAAATTTGGCACACCGCTAGAGTAGAGACCAGTTAGCAGAGTGCAGTGCACGTCATTTCGTAGCACACCCATTCCGGTCTGCACGTGCAAGGCTCATCCTCTCTTGAGATGCACGAGTTTGAAGTTGAACTTTTTGCGCTCCCCATGTTAAGTCAATGGGCGTTTTTGCAGAGACATTTTCATTCGCTCATTGTACAAAATTATATGATACGATTTTGTTTAAACTTTCAGGACCTGTTAAGAAACGACCATAGAACATGTTGTTATGCTTCGTTAAGCTGTCAGAATTCGTTTGCTCTTTTTATGCTCGTTTAAAATTGAAAAATTTTAACCTGGAAAGTCAATGGGAGCGTCTTTGGTGCCTAATAACTTTGTACGTTGAAGACATATTCAAGTGAAAAGTTGATAGGATATACAATTTTTGATGCTCTCTCCAATGATATATAGAGCGTTATTGCACGTTGTGCCGTTTTTGAGAAATTTAGTAAAAAAGCACGACATTACCGAGATTTGAGCTCAGACCTATATATGGTCTTGGCTCAGGCAGTATACGAACAGGTGACGGGGATACCTCCCATTGAAGGATGCGATTTAATGCTGAATATTAGCGGCCGGCCGTCGTGGGGACGTTTTTGTACGACCTATCTCCGCAACCACTGGACCGATACACTTGCGGTTTTTTGTATGGGGTAGCTTCTACCCTTCTTAGAAGTATTTTACTCTGCACGATGCATGCGGGTGACCCCTACCGCACGTGACACGTGTAACACGGTGAGGTGTTACTTCTGTTGTAATGACAATAACACGGTAATTGCTTGGTTGATTCTGCTGAAACTTGGCAGGGATGTAGGCACATACCGGGCGATGCGTTTCCGTGTGCTACGGTCGGGGTGCTGCTGCACGTGCGCACAAGCAATGTCACGCTTCCAGATCTCGAGAACGGAGATGCCAATTGTGCTCAGATTTGGTACACTGCTAGAGACCGTTTAGTAGGGTGCCCTGCACAAGTCAGTTGGGCTCCGCATCATTGGGCATGATCCTTGGCATGGTTGTAGGCACCTGCCGCGCAATGCATTTCCATGTGTCACGGTTGGGGTGCCGCTGCACGTGCACACGGGCAGGGTGACGCTTCCAGATCTCGAGAACGGCAGGGCCGATTGTGATCAAAGTTGGCACACCTAACCGCAGGTTGTTTGAAAAGACAAACACTATTCGTTAGAATTGTGTTTTTCTATTGAAAAACAACCGGAGCAGTCGTTCAACGGGCTATGTTTTCCATACTTGGCAGCGAATCAGTACAACTTGATTCCAGCCAAAACTTCTGCAACGATTTTCGTAAAAATCTCAGGGTATAGAATTTCGAAGGCGATCTAGCTGATGGCACCGGTCGGTACTCGCTCAGAATTCTTTTGCGCGTGGCGCGTGCGTTTGAATTTTCGCCCATGTTAAGTCAATGGCGGTTTGGGACACTTTTTGCGCCATCGCGAATGGCAGACAAACGAGCCAAGGAAGGGTTGGTTTTCTTCCCCAGCATTTTATGGCAAACACGTTCCGGTACACGCCAGTGTGCGCCGTATACCCGTCAGAATCTCGGAACGTTTCTTTGCACGAGGTCAAAGTTGGAATTTTGCTGTGTCCCATGTTAAGTGAATGGACAATTTTGCAGAGATTTTTTCATTCGCGCATTGTAAAAAATTATGTGTCACGATTTCGTCCAAACATTCGAGAGTTGTTGAGGAAGGAGCATAGTATATGCTGTTGTGTTTCGTTAAGCTGTGCAAAATCGTTTTTTCTTTAAAAGCTTGTTTAAAAATGACAATTTTTAACATGGAAGGTCAATAGGAGCGTCTTTGTTGCTTAATAAGTTTTTACGTTGCACATATATAACAGTGAAAAGTTCATACAATATACAACTTTCGATGCTCTTTCCAACGATGTATAGCCCGTCACTGCACGATGTGCCCTTTTTAAGAAAAGTTGTAAAAAAGCAGGGCTCGACTGTGACTTGAACCCAACCCCAATGAGCATACGAACAGGTGACGGCGATACCTCCCGTGTGCGGAAGCGACACTGATTATTGCTAATTATTAGCCGTCGGCCGCCGTGAGAGCGCCTTTGCAAAGCTTATATCTCCAAAACTGCTTGACCGATTCACTCGCGGTCTTTTGTGTGGGACAGCTTCTTCCTTTCTTACACGTAGTGTGCTATTCTCGATGCGTATGGGTGACCCCTAATGCACGTGCCACGTGCAAAATGATAAGGTGTCAGTTCGGTAACAAGTCTAATAACTCTGTAGTTATTTTACCGATTGCGCTGATACTTGGCATGGATGTAGGCAACCGCCGGGCAATGCATTTCTGTGTGTATGTATGTATGTATGTATTGCTTATCTTTGGAGAAACCACACAGGCACTTACACTCCAGCGTCAAGCACAATCAAAGTAAGTTAAAATATGAAGCGAGCAGATCATTGTAAGAGGTCACACAGCCACACTGACATACCTATCGGGATCATTTGGACGCCAAACAACTGCGTATGCTTCGCCTGAACTTGGCCGCCCTCGACTGCCTCACATCCGGTGGCAGGCGGTTCCAAGTCGCAATGGCTCGGTGAGGGAACGACATTTTTGTGCACTGCAGACGACACCTAGGGATTTGTAGCATAGTATCATCAGCGGTGGAGCGCGTCGGTCTCAGCGATACCTGTGACCGAGTCTCAACGAGTGCCCTCAGCTGCCGAGATGCGTCCCTCTGCCGCATTACATGATAGATTCGCTGCACATCGCGCAGATCGATCATCGCGTCGAACGTAGGCCAGCCTAGCTCCAATCGGGCTTCCGTGACGCGGTCAAATTTACGGAGCCCTGTGACAGTTCTGACTGCGAAATTTAACACCTTCTCGATCCGTTCCCTGAGAGTCTTTGATTTGGGGGCCCAAACAGGAAGACAGTACATGAGTGTGGGGAACACCAGCGCCTGAATCAACATTTTGGTTGTCTCCCGAGGTAAATTCAATTTCCGAATAGAAACAATAGCACCACTACACTTCTGTGCCACTGAGCTAACCTGTTTTTCCCAGTTTAAGTGACAATCGAATTGGACACCTAAGATCTTGATGCTTTCTGAGTGCTGAAGTGACACACCATCAAAGTTCACAACTAAATCTGATACGCTTGCGGTGTTTGCTGGGGTTCCAGCCAGCAGGAACTCGGTCTTGGTGGGGTTTACTTTGAGCCCGTTACAGCGAAACCACCGAGACATTTGAACTAAGTCGGACTCTATGTGACGTTTGAGCTGCGTCACATTATCAGGTCCAGCACAATGCACAGTGTGTCACGGTGGGGGTGCCGCTGCACGTGCGCACGGGCAGGGTGACGCTTCCAGATCTCGAGAACGGCGGGGCCGATTGTGATAAAAGTTGGCACACCATTAGGGATCGGCGAGTAGGGTGCCGTGCACAAGTCAGATGGGTCCCATTTTGCACGTGCGCACGTGCAGGGCGACGCTTCCAGATCTCAAGAACGGCTGGGCCGACTGTGCTCAAAATAGGCATACCGTTAGAGACTGGTTAGTAGGGTGCCGTGCACAAGTCAGTTAGTATGTATTTTCATGTGCCACGGTTGGGGTGTAGCTGCACGTGCGCCTGTGTAGGGGTCACTTCAAGCTCTTGGAAACGGCTGGGCCGATTCAGATTAAACTCGGTACACCGCTAGAGACCGGCGAATAGAGTGCCGTGCAAAAGTCAATTGGGATCCAGGTTGCACGTGCGCACGTGCAGGGTGTCGCTTCCCGATCTCGAAAACGGCCGGGTCGATTGCACTCAAATTTGGCACAACGCTAGAGACCGGTTAGTAGAGTGCAGTGCACGTCAGTTCGTAGCACACCCACTCCGGTCTGCACGTGCAAGGCTCCTCCTCTCGTTTGGCGGCGGGCGTTTTTGCGGCGTTACAGAGGTGCTTGCTCAAACAACCTGCGGTCCCGCGATGCGGAGCCCAGCATTAACCGCAGGTTGTTTGAAAAGACAAACACTATTCGTTAGAATTGTGTTTTTCTATTGAAAAACAACCGTAACCGCAGGTTGTTTGAAAAGACAAACACTATTCGTTAGAATTGTGTTTTTCTATTGAAAAACAACCGGAGCGGTCCTTCTCCGGGCTATGTTTTGCAAGTCTGGCAGCGAATTGGGGCAACTTGACAGGGGCCTAAACGAATCGCTCAATCTTCGTAAAAAGTTCAGGGTATGGGCTCCCGGAGGCGATCTACCTGATGGCACCGGTCGCTACTCGCTTAAAACCTCGTGGCACGTGGCACGTGCGATTTCATTTTCTCCATGTTAAGTCAACGGGGTTTTGGACACTTTTTGCGCGATCGCCAATGGTGGGAAAACGGGCCAAGGAAGAGGTGGTTTTCTTCCAAGAATTTTATGGCAAACACGTTCCGGTACACGCCAGTGTGCGCGGTATACACGTCAGAACTTCGTAACGTGTCTTTGCACGAGGTCAAAGTTGAACTTTTTTCGCTCCCCATGTTAAGTCAATGGGCGTTTTTGCAGAGACATTTTCATTCGGTCATTGTACAAAATTATATGATACGATTTTGTTTAAACTTCCAGGACTTGTTGAGAAAAGACCATAGAACATGTTGTTATGCTTCTTTAAGCTGTGCAAATTCGTTTGTTCTTTTCAAGCTCGTTTAAAAATAAAAAATTTTAACATGGAAAGTCAACGGGAGCGTCTTTGGTGCTTAATAACTTTGTACGTTAAAGATATATTTAAGTGAAAAGTTGATAGGATATACAACTTTTGATGCTCTTTGCAATGATATATAGAGCGTTATTGCACGTTGTGCCGTTTTTGAGAAATTTAGTAAAAAAGCACGACATTACCGAGATTTGAGCTCACACCTATATATGGTCTTGCTCAGACAGTATACGAACAGGTGACGGGGATACCTCCCATTGAAGGATGCGATTTAATGCTAATTATTAGCGGCCGGCCTCCGTGGGGACGTTTTTGTACGACTTATATCTCCGCAAGCAGGGGACCGATACACTTGCGGTTTTTTGTGTGGGGTAGCGTATACCCTTCTTAGAAGTATTTACTATGGACGATGCATGCGGGTGACCCCTACTGCACGTGACACGTGTAAAACGGAGAGGTGCCAGTTTTGTAATAAGTGCAATAACTCGGTAATTACAAGGCCGATTGTGCTGAAACTTGGCATGGAGGTAGACACCTACCAGGCGATCCATTTTCCTGTGCCACGGTAGGGGTGCCGCTGCACGTGCGCACGTGCAGGGTGACGCTTCCAGATCTCGTGATCGGCCGGGCCGATTGAGTTCAAATTTGGAACACCACTAGAGACCGGTTAGTAGGGTGCCGTGCGCAAGTCAGTAAGGACCAATCTTGCACGTGCGCACGTGCAGAGTGACGCTTCCAGATCTCAAGAACGGCTGGACCGACTGCACTCAAATTCGGCATACCGCTTGATACCGATCAGAAGGGCGCCGTGCACCAGTCAGTTAGTATGTATTTCTATGTGCCACGCTTTGGGTGCAACTGCCCGTGCACACGTGCAGGGTGACGCTTCCAGATCTGGAGAACGGCCGGGCCGATTGTGCTCAGATTTGGCACACCGCTAGAGACCATTTAGTAGGGTGCCATGCACAGATCAGGTCGAGCCCATCTTGCACGTGCGCACGTGCAGGGTGAGGCTTTCACATCTCAGGAACGGCCGGGCCGAATGCACTCAAATTCGGCACACTTCTAAGTAGCACACCCACTCCGGTCTGCACGTGCAAGGCTCATCCTCTCGTTTGGCGGCGGGTGTTTTGGTGGCGTTACAGAGGTGCTTGCTCAAACAACCTGCGGTCCCGCGATGCGGAGCCCAGCATCGCAGATGCTGGTAACCGCAGGTTGTTTGAAAAGACAAACACTATTCGTTAGAATTGTGTTTTTCTATTGAAAAACAACCGGAGCGGTCCTTCTCCGGGCTATGTTTTGCAAGTCTGGCAGCGAATTGGGGCAACTTGGGTCAGGCCTAAACGCGTCGTTGAATCTTCGTAAAAATTTCAGGGTACGGGCTCCCGGCGGTGATCTACCTGATGGCACCGGTCGCTACTCGCTCAGGAATCTTTTGCGCGTGGCACGTGCAATTCCATTTTTTCCCATAGTAAGTCAATGGGGCTTTGAGACACTTTTTGCGCGATCGCGAATGGCGGAAAAAATAGCCGTAGAAGGGGTGGTTTGGTTCCCACCGTCTCGTGGCCCACACGTTCAGGTGCACGCCCGTGTGCGCGGTGTACCCGTCAGAACTCAATAACTTGAGTTGCACGACTTTGAAGTTCGAGTTTTTTTGCTCCCCATGTTAAGTCTATGGACGTTTTTGCAGAGACATTTTCATTCGTTCATTGTACAAAATTATATGATACGATTTTGTTTAAACTTCCAGGACTTGTTGAGAAAAGACCATAGAACATGTTGTTATGCTTCTTTAAGCTGTGCAAATTCGTTTGTTCTTTTTAAGCTCGTTTAAAAATGAAAAATTTTAACATGGAAAGTCAATGGGAGCGTCTTTGTTGCTTAATAACTTTTTACAGTTGAGATATATTTAAGTGAAAAGTTGATAGGTTATACAACTTTTGATGCTCTTTCCAATGATGTATAGAACGTTATTGCACGTTGTGCCGTTTTTGAGGAATTTGGTAAAAAAGCACGACTTTACCGAGATTTGAGCTCAGACCTATATATGGTCTTGGCTCAGACAGTATACGAACAGGTGACAGGGATACCTCCCATAGAAGGATGCGACACGAATTTAATGCTAAATATTAGCGGTCGGCCGCCGGGGGCACGTTTTTGTACGACTTATATCTCCGCAGCCACTGGACCGATACACTTGCGGTTTTCTGTGTGGGGTAGCGTATACCCTCCTTACAAGAATTTTACTATGGACGATGCATGCGGGTGACCCCTACTGCACGTGACACGTGTAAAACGGAGAGGTGTCACTTCTGTTGTAATGACAATAACACGGTAATTGCTGGGTTGATTGCGCTGAAACTACACACGGATGTAGGCACCCGCCGGGCCATGCGTTTCCATGTGCTACGGTTGGGGTGCAACTGCACGTGCGCGCGTGCAGGGTGACGCTTCCAGATCTCGAGAACGGCTGAGCCGATTGCGCTCAAATTCGGTACACCACTAGAGACCGGTTAGTAGGGTGCCGTGCGCAAGTCAGTTAGGACCCATCGTGCACGTGCGCACGTGCAGGGTGACGCTTTCAGATCTCAAGAACGGCTGGACCGATTGCACTCAAATTCGGCACACCTCTAGAGACCGGTCAGTCGGGTGCCGTGCACAAGTCAGTTAGTCCGTGTGTCACGGTTGGGGAACAATTCATGCACGTGCGCACGTGTAGGGGTCGCTTCCAGATCTTGAAAACGGCTTGGCCGATTGAGCTCAAATTTGGTACACCGCTAGAGACCGGCGGATAGGTGCCGTGCACAACTCAATAGGGACCCAGCTTGCACGTGCGCACGTGCAGAGTGGAGCTTCCAGATCTCGAAAACGGCTGCCGATTGCACTCAAATTTGGTACACCGCTATAGACCGGCAAATAGGGTGCCGTGCACGTCAGTTTGTAGCACACCCACTCCGGTCTGCACGTGCAATGCTCGTCCTCTCGTTTGGCGGCGGGCGTTTTTGCTGCGCTTACAAAGGTGCTTGCTCAAACAACCTGCGGTCCCGCGATGCGGAGCCCAGCATCGCAGATGCTGGTAACCGCAGGTTGTTTGAAAAGACAAACACTATTCGTTAGAATTGTGTTTTTCTATTGAAAAACAACCGGAGCGGTCCTTCTCCGGGCTATGTTTAGCAAGTCTGGCCGCGAATTGGGGCAACTTGACCGGGGCCTAAACGTGCATTGCGATTTTCGTAAAAAGTTCAGTGTATGGGCTCCCGGAGGCGATCTACCTGATGGCACCGGTCGCTACTCGCTTAAAACCTCGTGGCACGTGGCACGTGCGATTCCATTTTCCCCATGTTAAGTCAATGGGGTTTTGAACACTTTTTGCGCGATCGCGAATAGCGGGAAAACGAGCCAAGAAGGAGGTGGTTTTCTTCCCAGCATTTTATGGCAAACACGTTCAGGTACACGCTAGTGTGCTCCGTATACCCCTCAGAACTTCGTAACGTGTCTTTGCACGAGGTCAAAGTTGAACTTTTTTCGCTCCCCATGTTAAGTCAATGGGCGTTTTTGCAGAGACTTTTTCATTCGCTCATTGTACAAAATTATATGATACGATTTTGTTTAAACTTTCAGGACTTGTTGAGAAAAGACCATAGAACATGTTGTTATGCTTCTTTAAGCTGTGCAAATTCGTTTGTTGTCTTTAGGCTTCTTTAAAAATGAAAAATTTTAACATGGAAAGTCAATGGGAGCGTCTTTGGTGCTTAATAACTTTGTACCTTGAAGACATATTCAAGTGAAAAGTTGATATTTTATACAACTTTTGATGCTCTTTCCAATGATATATACAACTTTATTGCACGTGGTGCCGTTTTTGAGAAATATAGTAAAAAAGCACGACATTACCGAGATTTGAGCTCAGACCTATATCGTTACGGTGTCAGGCGGACACGAGGACAGGTGGCGCCGCCGCCGCGCCGCCCGCATAGCGGCGGGAATGTGAACTAACCTGTTTACCATCTATGGTATGGTACCATCGGGGGACCGGCCGCCGTCGGCACCATTTCGGGACTTTGCATCGCAATAAAAGGCTTATTTACAATTGAAAATGGACTAGCGAGAGTCGTTATGGAATCAGAATTTGATGCTCTACAAAACTAGGCGCCTATTTTCATTGTGATGGCATCACAGACTACACCGCTAACCCCAATAAAGCAGATTTATGTCGCGTCATCGATGATTACATATAATGTTTCTTTGATATATATGTAGTCGGGTCTTTCAGCTGCGTTCCTCCCCTCCCTCGCCGCGCCGGCGGGTCGGCCATCCGCGCCCTGCCGCCCGCCGGCTGCTGGCCGGTCAGCTGGCCGGTCAGCTGGTCGCCCGCGGCTGTCGGTGCAGTGCGGGATGCCTACTTGCGGGGGGCCGTCGTGGCGGCGGCCCGGGTGGACTGGGCGAGCAGTGAGTTGGGGAGCGCTGCGCTGTCGGTGCTCTAGTTTGCATTGCGTTCGCATGATACGGCTTGAGCCAATACAGAGTGAACTGATTGAGCTGAGCAAGTCTTTATATACATTGAAAAGTAAAGCACTTTTTACTGCATCTACGGTGAGATGCTAGATAAAATTTATGGTCTACCTAATGGTATCCATTACTTAACAATTAAGTGAATCATTTCGTCGCTAAACTCTCGTAAATTCGTATGTCCGCCTCACTATGGAGTTTGGACCGTAACGTATGGTCTTTGCTCAGACAGTATACGAACAGGTGACGGGGATACCTCCCATAGAAGGATGCGACACGATTTTACTGCTAAATAGCGGCCGGCCGCCGTGGGGACGTTTTTGTACGACTTATATCTCGGCAACCACTGGGCTGATACACGTGCGGTTTTTTGTGTTGGGTAGCTTTTTTCCTTCTTTCACATAGTGTGCTACTCTCGATGCATATGGGTGACCCCTAACGCACGTTCCACGTGCAAAGCCAAGAGGTGCCTGTTTTGTAATAAGTGCAATAGCTCGCGGTAATTACTGGGCCGATTGCGCTAAAACTTGGCATGGAGGTAGACACATTCCAGGCGATGCATTTCCACGTGTCTTGGTAGGGGTGCAACTGCACGTGCGCACGGGCAGGGTGACGCTTCCAGATGTCGAGAACGGCTGGGCCGATTGTGATCAAACTTGGCACACCGCTAGAGGCTGGTAAGTAGGGTGCCGTGCACAAGTCAGATGGGACCCGCTATGCACGTGCGCACGTGCAGGCTGACGCTTCCAGATCTCAAGAACGGCTGGGCCGACTCTGCTGAAATTTGGCATACCGCTAGAGACTGGTTAGTAGGGTGCCGTGCACAAGTCAGTTAGTATGTATTTTCATGTGCCACGGTTGGGGTGCAGTTGCACCAGCGCACGTGTAGGGGTCGCTTCCAGATCTTGAAATTGACGGGGCTGATTGAGCTCCAATTTGGTACACCGCTAGAAACCGGCGAATAGAGTGCCGTGCACAAGTCAATTGGGGCCTAGGCTGCACGTGCGCACGTGCAGGGTGTCGCTTCCAGATCTCGAAAACGGCCGGGTCGATTGCACTCAAATT
This sequence comes from Amphibalanus amphitrite, assembly GCF_019059575.1. Classification (NCBI taxonomy): domain Eukaryota; kingdom Metazoa; phylum Arthropoda; class Thecostraca; order Balanomorpha; family Balanidae; genus Amphibalanus; species Amphibalanus amphitrite. The sequence goes on along the minus strand of NW_024882953.1, from coordinate 30,671 downwards.
TGGCACACCGCTATAGACCGACGAATAGGGTGCCGTGCACGTCAGTCCGTAGCACACCGACTGCGGTCTGCACGTGCAAGGCTCATCCTCTCGTTTGGTGGCGGGCGTTTTTGCTGCGTTTACAAAGGTGCTTGCTCAAACAACCTGCGGTCCCGCGATGCGGAGCCCGGCATCGCAGATGCCGGGTAACCGCAGGTTGTTTGAAAAGACAAACACTATTCGTTAGAATTGTGTTTTTCTATTGAAAAACAACCGGAGCGGTCGTTCTCCGGGCTATGTTTTGCAAGTCTGGCAGCGAATCGAGACATCTTGATTGGGGCCTAGACGAAATGTACAATCTTCGTAAAAAGTTCAGTGTATAGGCTCCCGGAGGCGATCTACCTTATGGCATCGGTCGCTACTCGCTTAAAACCTCGTGGCACGTGGCACGTGCGATTCCATTTTCCCCGTGTTAAGTGAACGGGGTTTTGGACACTTTTTGCGCGATCGCCAATAGCGGGAAAACGAGCCAAGGAAGAGGTGGTTTTCTTCCCAGCATTTTATGGCAAACACGTTTGGGTACACGCTAGTGTGCGCTGTATACCCCTCAGAATCTCGGAACGTGTCTTTGCACGAGGTCAAAGTTGGAATTTTGCTGTGTCCCATGTTAAGTCAATGGACGGCGATGTCGAGACTTTGCAGAGACATTTTCATTCGATCTTTGTACAAAATTTTAGAGATAGATTTCGCCCAAACTCTTATATCTTGTAAAGGAAAGAGCATAGTACATGCCGTTATGCTTCGTTAAGCTGGCAGAAATCGTTTTTTCTAATAAAGTTCGTTTGAAAATGAAAATTTTTAACATGGAAAGTCAATGGGAGCGTCTTTGTTGCTTAATAACTTTTTACGTTACAGATATATCAAAGTGAAAAGTTAATAAAACATACAACTTTCGATGCTCTTTCCAATAATGTATAGAACGTCACTGCACGATGTGCCGTTTTTAAGAAAAGTTGTAAAAAAGCAGGGCTCGACTGTGACTTGAACCCAACCACATTAGAGTATACGAATAGGTGACGGCGATACCTCCCGTGTGCGGATGCGACACTGATTATTGCTAAATATTAGCAGTAGGCCGCCTGTGGGGTGCCTGTACAAACCTTATATCTCTGCAACCACTGGACCGATTCACTCGCGGTCTTTTGTGTGGGATAGCTCCTTCCTTTCTTACACGTAGTGTGCTACTCTCGATGCGTATGGGTGACCCCTAATGCACGTGCCACGTGCAAAACGAAAAGAAGTCAGTTCAGTAACAAGTCTAATAACTCTGTAGTTAGTTTGCCGATTGCGCTGATACTTGGCATGGTTGTAGGCACCCGCCGCGCAATGCATTTCCATGTGTCACGGTTGGGGTGCCGCTGCACGTGCGCACGGGCAGGGTGACGCTTCCAGATCTCGAGAACGACTGGGCCGATTGTGATCAAAGTTGGCACACCGTTAGGGCTCGGCGAGTAGGGTGCCGTGCACAAGTCAGATGGGACCCAGTTTGCACGTGCGCACGTGCAGGCTGACGCTTCCATATCTCAAGAACGGTTGGACCGACTGTGCTCAAATTTGGCATACCACTAGAGACTAGTTAGTAGGGTGCCGTGCACAAGTCAGTAAGTATGTATTTTCATGTGCCGCGGTTGGGGTGCAGCTGCACGTGCGCACGTGTAGGGGTCGTTTCCCGATCTTGGAAACGGCTGGGCCGATTCAGATTAAATTTGGTACATCGCTAGAAACCGGCGAATAGAGTGCCGTGCACAAGTCAATTAGGGCCCAGGCTGCACGTGCGCACGTGCAGGGTCACGCTTCCAGATCTCGAAAACGGCCGGGTCGATTGCACTCAAATTTGGCACACCGCTATAGACCGGCGAATAGGGTGCCGTGCACGTCAGTCCGTAGCACACCGACTCCGGTCTGCACGTGCAAGGCTCATCCTCTCGTTTGGCGGCGGGCGTTTTTGCTGCGTTTCCAAAGGTGCTTGCTCAAACAACCTGCGGTCCAGCGATGCGGAGCCCAGCATCGCAGATGCTTAACCGCAGGTTGTTTGAAGTAGACAAACACTATTCGTTAGAATTGTGTTTTTCTATTGAAAAACAACCGGAGCGGTCCGTCTCCGGGCTATGTTTGCAAAGTTGGCCTGAGATTGGGGCAACTTGGGTGGGGCCTAGACGAATCGCTCAATCTTCGTAAAAATTTCAGGGTATGGGCTCCCGGGGGCGATCTACCTGATGGCACCGGTCGCTACTCGCTCAGAATTCTTTTGCGCGTGGCACGTGCGATTCCATTTTCCCATGTTAAGTCAACGGGGTTTTGGACACTTTTTGCGCGATCGCGAATAGCGGGAAAAATCGCAGGTCAAGGTATGGTTTGCTGCACACCATTTTATGGCCGACACGTTCAGGTACACGCCCCCGTGTACCGTATACCCGTAAGAAGTCGATATTTTTTGTAGTACGACTTTGAAGTTGAACTTTTTTCGCTCCCCATGTTAAGGCAATGGGCGTTTTTGCAGAGACATTTTCATTCGCTCATTGTACAAAATTATATGATACGATTTTGTTTAAACTTTCAGGACCTGTTGAGAAGAGACCATAGAACATGTTGTTATGCTTCGTTAAGCTGTCAGAATTCGTTTGTACTTTTTAAGCTCGTTTAAAAATGAAAATTTTTAACATGGAAAGTCAATGGGAGCGTCTTTGGTGCTTAATAACTTTGTACGTTGAAGACATATTTAAGTGAAAAGTTGATAGGATATACAACTTTTGATGCTCTTTCCAATGATATATAGAGCGTTATTGCACGCTGTGCCGTTTTTGAGAAATTTAGTAAAAAAGCACGACTCTATCGAGATTTGAGCTCAGACCTATATATGGTCTTGGCTCAGACAGTATACGAACAGGTGACGGGGATACCTCTCATTGAAGGATGCGATTTAATGCTAAATATTAGCAGCCGACCGCCGTGGGGACGTTTTTGCAGGAGTTATATCTCCGCAACCACTGGACCGATTCACTTGCGGTTTTTTGTGTGGGGTAGGGTATACCCTTCTTACAAGCAGTTTACTATGCACGATGCATGCGGGTGACCCCTACTGCACGTGACACGTGTAAAACGGAGAGGTGTCACTTTTGTTGTAATGACAATATAACCGCAGGTTGTTTGAAAAGACAAACACTATTCGTTAGAATTGTGTTTTTCTATTGAAAAACAACCGGAGCGGTCCTTCTCCGGGCTATGTTTTGCAAGTCTGGCAGCGAATCGAGACATCTTGATTGGGGCCTAGACGAATCGCTCAATTTCCGTAAAAAGTTCAGGGTATGGGCTCCCGCAGGCGATCTACTTGATGGCATCGGTCGCTACTCGCTAAGAAGTCTTTTGCGCGTGGCACGTGCGATTCCATTTTCCCCATGTTAAGTCAACGGGGTTTTGGACACTTTTTGCGCGATCGCGAATGGCGGGAAAACGAGCCAAGGAAGAGGTGGTTTTCTTCCCAGCATTTTATGGCAAACACGTTTGGGTACACGCCAGTGTGCGCTGTATACCCCTCAGAATCTCGGAATGTGTCTTTGCACGAGGTCAAAGTTGGAATTTTGCTGTGTCCCATGTTAAGTCAATGGACGGCGATGCCGAGACTTTGCAGAGACATTTTCATTCGTTCATTGTACAAAATTTTAGAGATAGAATTCGCCCAAACTCTTATATCTTGTAGAGAAAGGAGCATAGTACATGTTGGTATGCTTCGTTAAGCTGGCAGAAATCGTTTTTTTCTAATAAAGTTCATTTGAAAATTAAAATTTTTAACATGGAAAGTCAATGGGAGCGTCTTTATTCCTCTATAACTTTTATCTTTAGTAAGATATATAGGTGAAAAGTTAATATAATATACAACTTTTGATGCTCTTTCCACTGATGCCTAGGACGTCACTGCACGATGTGCCGTTTTTAAGAAAAGCTGTAAAAAATCAGGGCTCGACTGTGACTTGAACCCAACCACATTAGAGTATACGAACAGGTGACGGGGATACCTCCCGTGTGCGGATGCGACACTGATTATTGCTAAATATTAGCATTCGGCCGCCTGTGGGGTGCCTTTAGAAACCTTATATCTCTGCAACCACTGGACCGATTCACTCGCGGTCTTTTGTGTGGGACAGCTCCTCCCTTTCTGACACGTATTGTGCTATTCTCGATGCGTATGGGTGACCCCTAATGCACGTGCCACGTGCAAAACGAAGAGGTGTCAGTTCGGTTACAAGTCTAATAACTCTGTAGTTAGTTTGCCGATTGCACTGATACTTGGCATGGTTGTAGGCACCTGCCGCGCAATGCATTTCCATGTGTCACGGTTGGGGTGCCGCTGCACGTGCACACGGGCAGGGTGACGCTTCCAGATCTCGAGAACGGCTGGGCCGATTGTGATCAAAGTTGGCACACCGCTAGAGGCTGGTAAGTAGGGTGCCGTGCACAAGTCAGATGGGACCCAGTTTGCACGTGCGCACGTGCAGGCTGACGCTTCCATATCTCAAGAACGGCCGGGCCGACTGTGCTCAAATTTGGCATACCACTAGAGACTGGTTAGTAGGGTGCCGTGCACAAGGTAAGTATGTATTTTCATGTGCCGCGGTTGGGGTGCAGCTGCACGTGCGCACGTGTAGGGGTCGTTTCCCGATCTTGGAAACGGCTGGGCCGATTCAGATTAAATTTGGTACATCGCTAGAAACCGGCGAATAGAGTGCCGTGCACAAGTCAATTGGGGCCTAGGCTGCACGTGCGCACGTGCAGGGTGTCGCTTCCAGATCTCGAAAACGGCCGGGTCGATTGCACTCAAATTTGGCACACCGCTATAGACCGGCGAATAGGGTGCCGTGCACGTCAGTCCGTAGCACACCGACTCCGGTCTGCACGTGCAAGGCTCATCCTCTCGTTTGGTGGCGGGCGTTTTTGCTGCGTTTACAAAGGTGCTTGCTCAAACAACCTGCGGTCCCGCGATGCGGAGCCCGGCATCGCAGATGCCGGTAACCGCAGGTTGTTTGAAAAGACAAACACTATTCGTTAGAATTGTGTTTTTCTATTGAAAAACAACCGGAGCGGTCGTTGTCCGGGCTATGTTTTGCAAGTCTGGCCGCGAATTGGGGCAACTTGGGTGGGGCCTAGACGAAATGTACAATCTTCGTAAAAAGTTCAGTGTATGGGCTACCGGAGGCGATCTACCTTATGGCAACGGTCGCTACTCGCTTAAAACCTCGTGGCACGTGGCACGTGCGATTCCATTTTCCCCATGTTAAGTCAACGGGGTTTTGGACACTTTTTGCGCCATCGGGAATGGCGGAAAAACGAGCCAAGAAAGGGGTGGTTTTCATCCCAGCATTTTATGGCAAACACGTTTGGGTACACGCTAGCGTGCGCTGTATACCCCTCAGAATCTCGGAACGTGTCTTTGCACGAGGTCAAAGTTGGAATTTTGCTGTGTCCCATGTTAAGTCAATGGACGGCGATGTCGAGACTTTGCAGAGACATTTTCATTCGATCTTTGTGCAAAATTTTAGAGATAGATTTCGCCCAAACTCTTATATCTTGTAGAGAAAGGAGCATAGTACATGTTGGTATGCTTCGTTAAGCTGGCAGAAATCGTTTTTTTCTAATAAAGTTCGTTTGAAAATGAAAATTTTTAACATGGAAAGTCAATGGGTGCGTCTTTATTCCTCTATAACTTTTATCGTTAGTAATATACATAGGTGAAAAGATAATATAATATACAACTTTTGATGCTCTTTCCACTGATGTATAGAACGTCACTGCACGGTGTGCCGTTTTTAAGAAAAGCTGTAAAAAAGCGGGGCTCGACTGTGACTTGAACCCAACCACATTAGAGTATACGAACAGGTGACGGCGATACCTCCCATGTGCGGACGCGACACTGATTATTGCTAAATATTAGCAGTAGGCCGCCTGTGGGGTGCCTTTACAAACCTTATATCTCTGCAACCACTGGACCCATTCACTCGCGGTCTTTTGTGTGGGATAGCTTCTTCCTTTCTCACACGTAGTGTGCTACTCTCGATGCGTATGTGTGACCCCTAATGCACGTGCCACGTGCAAAACGATGAGAAGTCAGTTCAGTAACAAGTCTAATAACTCTGTAGTTAGTTTGCCGATTGCGCTGGTACTTTGCATGGATGTTGGCACGCACCCGGCAATGCATTTCCATGTGTCACGGTTGGGGTGCCGCTGCACGTGCGCACGGGCAGGGTGACGCTTCCAGATCTCGAGAATGGCTGGGCCGATTGTGATCAAACTTGGTACACCGCTAGAGGCTGGTTAGTAGGGTGCCGTGCACAAGTCAGATGGGACCCGTTATGCACGTGCGCACGTGCAGGCTGACGCTTCCAGATCTCGAGAACGGCCGGGCCGATTGAGCTCAAATTTGGTACACCGCTAGAGACCGGTTAGTAGGGTGCCGTGCACAAGTCAGATGGGATCCATTTTGCACGTGCGCACGTGCAGAGTGACGCTTCCAGATCTCAAGAACGGCTGGATCGATTGCACTCAAATTCGGCAAACATTTAGAGACCGGTTAGTAGGGTGCTGCGCACAAGTCAGTTAGTATGTATATTCATGTGTCACGATTGGGGTGCAACTGCACGTGCTCACGTGTAGGGGTCGCTTCCAGATCTTGAAAACGGCTGGGCCGATTGAGCTCAAATTTCGTACACCGCTAGAGACCGGCGAATAGAGTGCCGTGCACAAGTCAGTTGGGACCCAGCTTGCACGTGCGCACGTGAAGGGTGCCGCTTCAAGATCTCGAAAATGGCCGGGCCGATTGCACTCAAATTTGGCACACCGCTATAGACCGGCGAATAGGGTGCCGTGCACGTCAGTCCGTAGCACACCGGCTCCGGTCTGCACGTGCAAGGTTCATCCTCTCGTTTGGCGGCGGGCGTTTTTGCTGCGTTTACAAAGGTGCTTGCTCAAACAACCTGCGGTCCCGCGATGCGGAGCCCAGCATCGCAGATGCTGGTATGAAACGAGCATGGGTCCCGAAAATTCTTCAGAAACGCTCCAGTAACAAAAGAAAATTATTCAGAAAATTCTTCAGAGGCGCTCCAGTAACAAAAGCATGAGCAGGGGCCGTATTCACGTCGATCATTTTCGTAAGAATTTTCTTACGCACGACATACTTCTTACGAAAATTTGGTATTCACGTCGACAGCAAAAATATCTTACGAATAAAAAAATTCTCGTAGACAGTTTGCAATTCACGTCGACCTTTTCTTAAAAATTCTCGTAAGAATGTCGTAAGTGCGATTCACGTCGTGTCATCTTAAGAATTTCTTAAGTTTTTCGTAAGAACATAATGTTAACGGTATGCTGGACTTACGAATACTCACCGAGCTGTCGTAAACTGACGCAACGATAAATCAGTGCAGTAGGCTAAGACTAAAATGACGAATTATTTTAAGAATTGACACTTACGGTTGTCTGGACTAAGAATGGCTGTTATTATTGAGCAAAATTATTACCAGCGAGCGAGTGAAGCGAAGTCTTTTCAATAAAACGGGAAAATATCAGTATGAGCGGCCCGGCCCGGCCTGTAATGCTTTTGGAGGCCTATATCTCATATATCTCATCAACCGCTGGACTGATTGACCTGTGGTCTTTTTGTTGGGCTGTCCCATCCCTTCTAACCCGCAATTTACTATCTTGATGCATCTAATTGACCATCGTGGCACGTGCCACGTGAGAAGTCAAGGGCGTCCAAGCTGTTTTGCAGAAGTAGCGCTTTTGAGACTACCAATTTCTCAAAGTGGGCTTATATCTCAGCAACCACTGCATTAGGACGTTTGACTTGAGTAATTTGTTTAGGGTAGCTGTAGCCCTTCTACTAAACATCGGGTACTCTTGATTCATGTGAGTGACCACCCGCTGCACGTGCAAAGTACAAACAGGTGTCACGTTTGTTCTTATTACAATAACTCGGCAATTACCGGCCTGATTGTGTTGAAACTTGGCATGTGGGTAAGCACCTACCGGGAAATGCGTTGTCATATGTCACGGTTGAGGTGCTACTGCACGTGCGCACGAGCAGGGGTCGCTTCCAGATGTCGAGAAGGCCTGGACCGTTTGCACTCAAACTTGGCACACGGTTATAGGGACCGGTGCGAAGGGTGCCGGGCAAAATCCAGTTTGAACCATTTTACACGTGCGCACGTGCAGGGTGCCGCTTCTACATCTCAAGAACAGCTGGGCTGATTGCGCTCAAGTTTGGTCAGCGGCCAAGCCGATCAGCGGCCAAAAGGCCGCTGATCGGCTTGGGGGGTCATCGGCTGGGGGGTCTTACGGACCCCCCAGTGGTGTAACTTTCTATATGTATGGGGGTACAGGTGCTTCCCCATCCACTAAAAGTGCATGTCCATCAATGTCAAGAAATAGGGCACCTCATACAGAAGTTGGGCTTGCCCAGTAGAGGAGAGGCGCCCCCAACACTTAACCCTAGAACGCCTAGGGGGGGGTTGTATCAACCCCCCCCCTGAGGTTTTTTCGAAGTGCACGCTAAACGGCTTGTCGTAGCGGGCTGAAATTTTCAATACCCTCTGGGGCAACCTTTGCGCATCTTTTGCCGAAAAAAATTGATCGGGTCATGTCAGGTCACGGAGTTATGACGTCATAAGAGGTACAGCCTCCGGCCGGATTTTCACAAACTGAGTGCCAATGCCCGAGGTTTCCTGCTGGTGGTACGGACATCGGTTGATGGATCGTGATGAAACTTCCCATGCATGTTGGGGCAAGTATTGGCTATCATATGGTATAAGAAATTTGACCGGGTCAGGTCAGGTCACGGAGCTATGACGTCACAAGAGGAACAGCGTCCGGTACTATTTTTGAAAAGCGCCCGAACCACTATTTTGCTAATTCTTGTCACCTCAATGGGAATATGCAGCAATATTAGCTTCTATAGGGAGCAAATGGACCTCCCAAATCCAAAAATACAATCAGATTTCAAAAATTTAAATTTTGATTTTTCGAATTTCTGCCGCCGACTGTGACCTTGCCGACTTCCGGCGCTCCCAACGCGCCATTTTTAGAGCTAGGGAAACGAAATACATACCAAACGATAGAGAATTGATCAAGGAACACGATAGTGAAGGTTTCAAGTCGATATCTCCCACCGTTTTGCCGCAATCGCCGCCGAAAGTTGAAAAAAGTCTATTTTTCCGAAAATTTGACCTTTGACCGGTCAAAAGTAGGTCAAATGTTGACCTAGGACCAAAAAATTTACCACCAATCGCGAGATCTCGTTGAGAGCAATCCGTTGGTTTTTTCCGCTAAGCTCTACGACCTTCCGTTTCGAAACGCCAGGGGGGGGGTCGTAACAACCCCCCCCCCCTGGTCGTTCGTGTTATGAGAAATGGCCTGGTCGTGCGAGGGTTAACAGTGGCGCATTTTTGGAAGTTGGAACATTTGGAAGTCCTTCGCACTTCTGTACAGTGCATGTGTGGTGGGGGGGGGGGGGGGGCTCACTTGCGCGCTGGCTCGTTTGTCGCCCCAAAAGGCGTCTTGCTGGTTTGACTAAAATGAAATGCACAAATGCATGGATAGTTGTAGAAAAAAAACACGGAACAAATAGTGCATGGACGCGTTTCGATTACCTATTGAATCTTCATCAGCATTACATAACCACAAAGAAAACAAGATATCTTGTTTTCTTTGTGGGTATGTCATGCTGATGAAGATTTAATAATCGAAACGCGTCCATGCACTATTTGTTCCGTGTTTTTCTACTTGTCTCTATCAATTATATACAATGGATAGTTGTGTAAATCCCTACAAGGAGGATCCCTAAATCTCAATGATTGAGGCAAAGGTCAATGCACCAAACGCTTCTTACGAATTTCTTAAGATATTCCTACGAATTTTGACGTGAATACCGATTTTTGTAGATATCCAGACATTTCGTAAGAAAAAAACTTAAGAAGTGTCGACATGAATACCAAATTATACTTACGAAAGAAAATTGACTTACGAAGTCGACGTGAATACGGCCCCAGATCGCCCAAATGCCGGTGGCCGCGATAATTTCTCTAGCTTCTGAAGAATTTTCGGGACCCATGCTCTTTTCATACTGGATCGCGTGTGCCTTACAGAAACTGAAAAGTTCTTCCTATATCAAAAATATAGAAAATAATATTTTGTTATAAAAAGGTTTTATTTTCTTTGCTGATCATTTTGAACATAAAAAATCATAAATCCATTGCAAAAAATATAATTTCGTGAAAGTGAACTATTTCCTTTAAGTAGCGCGCCGCCCCGCATGAAGACAGTGTGGCTTGAATCAGGCATCAGTGCGCGTTCAGAAACCGTGCCCTCCTATGCCGTCTGGTTGAGCGCCTCCAATCATGCTCCTACACCTTCCCTGGAAAAGCTCCACCCTTGCCTATGGGGCAAAATATAACCCGCGAGTTGCTGGGGGGGGGGCGTTAAACGCCCCCACTTTTTTCGCCGGGCCATAGCATAAAAACGGCGCGCCGCAGGCGCGCCAAATTTTGGGTACCTGTAGGAAATTGATTGAAGTGTATTGTGACAGTTTCAAAAAAAATCGGTCGGAAATTTTTTGAGATATCGAGGTTTTAGTGACGTCATGATTTCTGAGTTTTCGACCAAAAACGGCATATGTTCAAAAAATCATATAAAATCACAGAATAGACATACAGACATGCCGTAAACGCCATTAGACTACCAATACCATGAACAATCAAATGGCTATCTTCGATTATTGATTATCGTTCCGCATTTTCCAAAATCTTGAACTGAATCTTGGCAATTTCTCGTGACTACTTCACGCCCATGATACATGCATTTCTTCAATTGGACTTTTTGAGCCAAACACGTACACATATGATAAAATGAATGTCACCATCGTGTTCTACGCCCCAAATTACCCACAAAACATGTGTCACAGGCTGCGAATATCAGTTTTGATTTTCGGGGATATGTGCCGTCATGACATGATGGTTGACCTGACCTTGACCCTGGGCCTGACCTATGCTTGACTGACCCCTACATGGAGCTGACACTCTTGTTGGCCTTATTTGATGGATTGTGCACCGTTTTGACAGAGTTTATGACGAGAGGCGCCCATTGCGAAGTCCTGAAGTCCATGCTACTGAAAGCCCGATTTCAGGTGTTTGACCTGACCTTGACCCGACCTGTGACCTCAAAATTCAACTTAAAAGTACTCATCTGAAGCGTCTCGTCGCGTTCTTTCGTTTGCCGCCTCGTGCGTTTCGCTGCGCCTATTGGTTCTCGAGTTATCGGCTGGGGGCGTTTAACGCCCCCCCCCCCCCAGCAAACGGTGGGTGGCGAAATACCCCAGCAACTGCCGGGTTAAGGGACAAAAACACAAAACAAGACAGATAAAAACAAAGCAAAATTAACTCATTACCTAATGAAATTAAGGCTGGAGCAAAAACATAGGTAATAGGTATATATGTCAAATTAGAATGAAAGATTAAAATCAACCTGACCAGGCCTTACGGTCTGACCTGGTCCTAACCACCTTACTTCGCCTAACTTAACCCAATTCAACCTAGCCTACCACAACACCTGCAGAGGTACCTTCCTGGAAAAATGACACCCAGGGAGGTGACTGTCCAACTTATTGGAATAGGTACTACCATGATTGCTTGTCAAAACGTGTGTCATCATGCTCTTGTTTGACAAGTGATGTATAATAAATGTGATATTCAATAATTATCTCCTGACTGCTGACTGTTGAGTGATCAAAATATTCAAATAATCAGGGTACAATGCTTTGCATAGTGCACACAAATCATCTTGTTTTTGTGTAGGCCCTCTGCACATTGTTGTGTGCAGTGCTATGTGCACCTTGACTGGTGGTACATGACAAAAGGTTGTGCAACTGTGAAGTTCATGCCCTTGGTCAAGCTGGTGCCAAATGCCTATAGCTATAGCAGGATCAGTGAGGGTTGTAGACATGCTACATACATTGTGCATTGAAGATATTGGCACAAAGTTCATCCGTAATTACTATGCTTAACACCTAATGTAAGAAGCGACATAAATGCCCAGATGATAAAACTCTCTGGCCAACATCACACAAATTTATTGACATACTTTGCAGGTACATATTTACATTCATGGTAAATACTTTTGATTTGATTCAGAAACTAGTTGCTAGTAAGCTTGCATTTTTGTAGGTACCACAACAATCATATATTAAATCATAAAAAAAATTCTCATGGCATTCATCACATACCTTTTTACCGAACAAGTACCTAGCTACCATACAATGATTCTACAAATTTTCTGCAATCCATCATCTATATCTCAACTGACACAATGAATTGAAATACCCTAGCAAAACCTATAAATGTACATAAAAAGAATGCAATGCTACAAGAACTATGAATTTCTGAAGTTATTCTCACATGCTGGAACGTTGAAACTCTACTTTTGTCTTCCATTTCCACGTTTGATTGAGCCATCATATCGAACTGTTTTCGTTCTTCAGTCACAAGCTTTCGCACAAATCTTGAACTTTTACACATCATCTTGAACCATGCTCCAGTCTTTCCAACAAGGTACTATGTAACATCAAAGCAATTTTTGATTTGTTACAGCAGCTTCAGATCATGATAGGCTTGAGGTTTGTTACACCATTTGCCAGACAAATCGCTACAAAATGTGTATCAACTCCCAAACTAAGTAATTGATCATATCAGTATTTGCAGTTTCCACACAATGTTTCATAATATTATTCTATGTTTATATAAAGAAACTCAAATAATCCACAAATTGTTATTGAAACACTCCCGCTTCAAGAATTCACAGCAATAACAGTACAATTTCAGAAGCAAACGCAAACAAACATTGCGCCAGATTTCGTATGAAACGCGCCATCGTCCTGAGCTTTCTACCACAGACGGTAGTTCACTGGTAGTTCAACCGCAGCCGTAGTGCGAAAACCCCTGCCCACCTTACCCCACGGCGGAGCTCGGTTGCAATTTGTAAATACGCTGTCGGACCATGGGCGGATGGCGGGGGGCGGGGACGGACCGCGGTGGGCGGGCAGCCAGCCAGCCTGCTCTTGACCGTGATTTAGAGTGCCAATGTTTTGTAGGCATCGGCTTTGGAGCACCTGCCTATGAACTGCCAATTTTGGCGGAACCACTCGGTAGTTTGGTTGGATGGCGATGCAAAAAAGGTGTCCAGGCCATTTGAGAGTGTCATTTTACCGTGTGCGTTGATGTCCTTTCCCCCTTGTCTATGGGATGTCCCGTTTGAGTACCTACTGTAGGTGTCATTTGCGAACGTCTTTATTCTTGGATTGTATTTGTGAAGGAAATGTTGTCGACTTTCTGAGATAACTTATCCGCTACCGCTACCAGTCACCACCTCCCTCGATTGCTTAAAATGGTGAAAGCTTGTTCATGAAATTGGAGTAAAACCAGACTTATTGGACACCTTCCAGGGGCTCCGTTACGAATTCAGGGTCGAGGGGGGGGGCGACCTAAAAATGCACATCGCTGTACAGTGTCTTAAAAGTACCGCGCAAAGTACCAGGTCAATTGGTTCGGTGACTTTCAAATTATAGCAGATTCTTCCTCGGTCAGGCTTGATGGATCCACCGTCACTTTACGCGGTACTATTAAGACAGACTGTACATTAGTTGGCGTCACGAAGGTCAAATTATTGGGGATCCGAACCCCCGCGACCCCCCGATGGCGGAGTCCCTGACACTTTCTATATTTAGCAATGCATTACTCCTTTCTATATTCAGAATTTGATGTTTCCTGAGCTTCGCTTGTCATGCATTGTTTTTCGGCAAGATGGTCGGTCTTGTAATTCGGTCAACTTGCATCAGATTGAGCCTACGCGATACGAAGGAAATATCTTCGTTTGGAAAATAGCCGCTTGTGCAGTTTTTGATTTACCGTTTCGTTTGTTGCTAGAATTGGCAGACGACAAGATCGCCTTGCTGCTATTGACTTAGACCTTAGTAGCGAGCTGGCGCACATTTTCCGCCTACAACCCTAAAAATAGGCACAGGTGTGCGGCTTTGACCATGTCCCTCAGAATCGGTGTATGGTTGTGAAAGAACCAACTCTTGAAGGACAGCCCTAATTCCAGACACTGCCGATTCGTGGCAAGACTGTCGCGGCACGGTCTGTTACTACTCTGAGTCTCTGACCGTCCGATCTGCTTGATATCTAGCATAGGGTGTCCCAGAAAAGAAAAATAAAAAGATAAAGGTAACTTCTCATGAGACCGACAGGGGTGAACACCTCAGGTAGTTGAGGTGGGCCTCGTTTGATGATCGCGATGTGGCGGACCCCGGGCGGACCGACTGACCCCTCGCCCCCCTCAGACAGTTCGGACACCGCCGGCAGACTCGGCGGCGCAGTAGCCCGCTGCTGATGTCGCCGGCCGCGCCGGCCGGTGACCTTGGCTTTCGGCACTCTGTTGCCAATGGCCGCGGACCCGGCCCGGGTCTGGTCGTATACCCCAGCCAAACAACAGACAGAGAGGCTGTTTCCGGGGCATGATCCTGTGCATGTTTTGAATGCGTGTTTTACCGTACCTTTCGTTTTATGTATGCGGTTGACACTGGATAATTTAACCTCGCTTGCCGTGGATGCTCCAGGAATATGTAGTACAATACAATACAATTAAGTCATATGCAGCTGGCCAGGGGCCCCGATCTAGACCTTGCCGTACCTGACCTGATCTGGATCGAGCTGGCTGACGGACCTGGACTGGTCTGGGCCAAACTGTCACGGACCGACCGGCAGGCCCGTCTTGGTCCTGTCGGGTCTGGTCCGAATCTTGCTGCCTGTCTACTAACAGACGTGTGCTCTGGGCGGCCGTCGCTCCTGGTTTGGTCTGGTCCGGGCGGGCCGGCCGGCGGACCTGGTCTGGTCGGGACCGGACTGTCTGGCCGGCCGGTGGACCGGCACAGCTCCAGACGGCGTGGCCTTGGGCGGCTGCCGCAGCTCAGCGGCGCTGCCGCGGCTCTGTCCCGCTAGCAGGGCTAGGCGGCTCTGTGCTGGTGGCAGGCCTAGGCGGCTCTGTGCTGGTGGCAGGGGGCTGGGCCAGCCCTCTGTGCCTGTGGCAATGGGTGGCCAGCCTTCTGTGTAGTTTGTGCCGGTGGCTGGCGCCGCCGCGGCTAGCTATGCCTCTTCCACGGCTCGGATGGTGAGGCTGTGGCTCCTTACGGGTGGTAGAGGGCGGCCAGCCCTGTGTGCTAGTAACTTAGCTGGGAGTGGACAAGTCTCTGTTCAGTTGACTGGCGCTGCCGCGGCTCTGAGCCGGTAGCATAATGTGGCCGTTCCTCTATGCCGGTGGCAGGGCTCTGTGCTGGTAACATGGCTTGACCAGCCTCTCAGCTTTGTACTGGCGGCAGCGGGCGGCCAACCCTTGCTCCGGTGTCAAGCCCTGGTCACTGGTCAGCCCTCTGCGCGGCGATGGCAGCGGAAGGCCGAGCGTATGTTTTCGTGACAGGTACGGCCAGCTTTATGCACTGGTAACATGTCTCAACTAGCCCCTCTGTACCGGCGCCATGGTTCCTCCAGTCCCTCGACCCTCCATAATGGTAGACTGGCTCGGCCAGCCCCTCTGTGTCTGTGGAAGGACTCGCCTAGCCCTCTCCTCTCTACCACTGAGAGCAGGCGACCAGCCCCTCTGTATCAGTGGAAGGGCTCGCCCACTGCCCAGCGCTTTGTGATAGGCAGCGAGCGGCCAGCTCTCAACGCAGTGCCGATGGCAGCGCGTGATGCTGCGTACCGAAGGCAATACGCACTTTTGTGAATGTATGCAGCCGTACTCGCAGCAATAGTGACATGGAAGTAATGAATTGCGCTTCAGTAATTACTCATTTCAGTCATAATTATGTGTTAGTTATCATCATTTTCGGTGGTGGATCATACGCTCCACTTGATCGGCCGATGGCGGGTATTTTGGACAGATGGAGTGAATACTAATGCTGCTCCTAAACCCTGATGAGGATTCATTTTTAGTTGATACATGTTTCATAGCGCTTCCCATTTTGGCTGAACTGGGATGACACGATTGGATGCTATACCCGGATTTGATTATATTTAGAACATCTGTACGAGCTTGGCTGAAGCTGGATTGTTCCGCTGAATTGGATCAGGTAAAACTGCGGCTTCCGGCTGTTGCAATATGGATGAATGTTTACACAATGCAAGCATGCCTTGAACCGCGGCACTGTACTTTGTACTGTTCTGTGAAGTTTAGAAATATTTAACCTGTCTCATGCGCTAACTTGGGGTTGGGGGAATTCATCAGTAGGTATAGTTTTTGACCGTTGGG
This sequence comes from Amphibalanus amphitrite, assembly GCF_019059575.1. Classification (NCBI taxonomy): domain Eukaryota; kingdom Metazoa; phylum Arthropoda; class Thecostraca; order Balanomorpha; family Balanidae; genus Amphibalanus; species Amphibalanus amphitrite. The sequence goes on along the minus strand of NW_024882953.1, from coordinate 14,294 downwards.
TTTTTACTTTGGTAGGTATTTGGTCTTCCTTAAGTTATTTTCCGATGGTTTCGAAATTGTGTTGAAGCGATCGGTTTTTGTTTTACCGTTGAGCCGTACAGTGTGCTGTTTTATTTAAAGTTAAACCTAGAACGCCTGGGGGGGGGGTTGTATCAACCCCCCCCCCTGAGGTTTTTTCGAAGTGCACGCTAAACGGCTTGTCGTAGCGGGCTGAAATTTTCAATACCCTCTGGGGCAACCTTTGCGCATCTTTTGCCGAAAAAAAATTGATCGGGTCATGTCAGGTCACGGAGTTATGACGTCATAAGAGGTACAGCCTCCGGCCGGATTTTCACAAACTGAGTGCCAACGCCCGAGGTTTCCTGCCGGTGGTACGGACATCGGTTGATGGATCGTGATGAAACTTCCCATGCATGTTGGGGCAAGTATTGGCTATCATATGGTATAAGAAATTTGACCGGGTCAGGTCAGGTCACGGAGCTATGACGTCACAAGAGGAACAGCGTCCGGTACTATTTTTGAAAAGCGCCCGAACCACTATTTTGCTAATTCTTGTCACCTCAATGGGAATATGCAGCAACATTAGCTTCTATAGGGAGCAAATGGACCTCCCAAATCAAAAACTACAATCAGATTTCAAAAATTTAAATTTTGATTTTTCGAATTTCTGCCGCCGACTGTGACCTTGCCGACTTCCGGCGCTCCCAACGCGCCATTTTTAGAGCTAGGGAAACGAAATACATACCAAACGATAGAGAATTGATCAAGGAACACGATAGTGAAGGTTTCAAGTCGATATCTCCCACCGTTTTGCCGCAATCGCCGCCGAAAGTTGAAAAAAGTCTATTTTCCGAAAATTTGACCTTTGACCGGTCAAAAGTAGGTCAAATGTTGACCTAGGACCAAAAATATACCACCAATCGCGAGATCTCGTTGAGAGCAATCCGTTGGTTTTTTCCGCTAAGCTCTACGACCTTCCGTTTCGAAACGCCAGGGGGGGGGGTCGTAACAACCCCCCCCCCCCCCTGGTCGTTCGTGTTATGAGAAATGGCCTGGTCGTGCGAGGGTTAAACTTTTTATCGTAAATATCGCTCCTTTATTCGTCAATATCGTCTGGCAGGTGGCATTGTTGGGAAGTTCGTTTCGTCCCTCGGTCGCTAGATGACGGGATTGTTGTCCCCATAGGCGCGGGAACCGGGGGGGGGGGGCAGCGGGGGCAGCTTGCCCCCCAACTCGGGGCCGTGGGGGCGGTGCCTCCACAACTTTGAGACGGAATACCGTTTTTTTTTTGCAAATGTTTTTTTTTTGTTAAAAAAAAAACCAAGGGATGAAAAATAAGTGGTCTAAAACTGGTGAGAAAACTAGATTTGGGGGTACCCAAGGCTGATCTCTATTATGGTGTGCCCCCCCCCCCCCGCCCCCTCCCCAATCTGAAGGTAGTTCCCGCGCTCCTGGTTGTCCCTCGCTGCTGCTGGCAGTACCAAGTAGCATACCCCGGTTGGCACACTACATAAATGTGCCTGCGTCTAGGGGTGCATCTTTGTCCATCGTCTCAAGGCTTAATTAAAGGAAGGGTGCCACCTTTTGGACACAACGCAGTTTTTACAAGATTAGCCTCACATGAACCTAAAAACCGGCTTCACTTACCTATGCTCGAGACGGTCAGCATTGAATCCGCACGTGAAGTTATCATTTGCGAGTTTTGCTGCCAGCATTCGGGCAGGCAAAAATCTTCAGCACTATTTCCTCGTCGTGTTAAGGGTATTTTATAAAACATGAAATCAGCAAAGGTATGTATAAAAGTTATACTTTTGAAGCATGTTTAATCATTTTGAAAGGGTATATTTTTTCTTTATGGTATACACTTAAGTTTTAAAATTTTAATTGGGAAGTTTTTCTAGTAAGTTGCATGAAGGGTGAAGGGTTCCATAGATCTCTTAAGCATTGTAAAGGAAAAACCTTTACTCGACTTATTTGATGTTCTTTAACTGTTGGCAAATATGGCCAACAGTTACCTACTTGGTTACCTACAACTTAGTTCAAATCATGTTATCTTCTTCCTTTTTATTTGTTCATCATTTTGTCTCAGTTGCGCTATCAATGCAAATGGCAGAATGATATGTTGCCATGACAACAGGATATGCCAGCCGTCCTAGCTGCCACATCAAACGACCTTGAGTTGTAGTGGTGATATAAACAACGATCTTTTTTTTGGCCAATGTATTAAATGCAATGTTTCGGTTTTTTGTATATTGTGGACGCGCTAACCACGTCTAAAAATTCAAATAAGTAAAATACATTCATAGAACAAAAATTTCGGAAGGTGGCACCCTTCCTTTAACAGATGCGAATGATAAGTCATGTGTGATATTGTTGCCAAGGTAATTCAACCAAGATTTAAAGTTGAGCAATTGGATCTAGCGTAGCTTCCAATTTTGTGGTGCTATTCTTACCGTGAGATATGCCAGCTCTGAACTCAATTTGATAAAGTTTCTGTCTGAATATTCGGAGAGTTCTCATGCTGCCTTGGGCTATTGAATTGAGTTTTACTCGTTGCAACACTTCAGGCAGTTTGCCGTTTGCAAGATGTGCGTATTTTAAGATAGTTTTTCACTTCCTGTCTTAGATTTCGCCAACAACTTTTCCTGAGAACCGAAGTTCATTAGCCCAAGAACTTTACAGAAGTCTTCCTTTCACTCTAGCATGTAAGCCACGTGCTGACTTACTCCCGTGATCTGTACGCCGATAAATCTTTTTCACTTTTTCGCAGATGTTAAATCCATTTTACGAACAACATACAAGGTTCGCAGTATCTAATGAATTCTGGATCCATAAGCATCTAATGTCTACGAGATCTGATGTGGGGCTGAATTATCAGAAATCGGGCTTTGAAAGCTCTTTTCAAAAGCTTGAGTTACGCTCCTTGATATCGTTTCTTGCAATTCTATGATCCGTGATTGTTTTGAAATATATGGAACCGACGGAGCAGTCTTAGTCGGGTCCTGTGTTCGCTGATTCCGTCCCAATCTGGCCGTCTATCTAACCGTAATGTCTTCCCCTGCTCCGTCTCTCGTCTGATTATGATCATTGACGGTCACTGTTGCTCACCCGTGCCCATCGAACTGTCGTGTCTTCCTCCACCTCGTTACCTGTTCGATTGTCCTGTTCGATTTTTTGGTCACTCCGACTCAGACATTTGTACGAATCTCAGACAACCAATCACGAAAATCGAGCTGGCCATTAGATTGGCGGTCTTCAAGCATGCAATTATGGTATAAAACATGGCTAATAGAAGCCTCTCAACAAACAAACTATTTTGCATTCGTTCAGAGTTTACAGTTCTGTGACCTCCCCCCCCCCGCAAGATCCATCTCGGATCCATCAGCCAGAATTATGGATCCGAGATGGATCTTGGGGGTTTTCTCAGAACTGTTAACTCTGAAGGCATACAAAATAGTTTGTTGAAAGGCTTCTACAAGCCATGTTTTCAAACCATAATTGCATGCCTGAAGACCGCCAATCTAATGGCCAGCTCGATCTCCGTGATTGGTTGGCTCAGATCCGTGCACATGTCTGCTCCGACTCCGATTCCGGCTTAAAAATCAACTCTGACTCCAGCTCCGAGTTCCGACTCCGTTCGTCACCCTTTAAGTCCATATGATGATGGTTAAATTCATGGCAGATTCCGTGACAGCCGCGGTCTTCTGTTTTTTTTTTGTCTTGTTTTCTCAAAACGCTCATCCAAAACAGGAGCATGGCCTCAGCTTCGTCAAAATGTGTTGCGGAAAGGTCAACGAGCGTGATGTCAAGCAAACAGGTGTAGGGCATGTCTTAGAGCCATGCATTGCTAACCCCGACGGTAAGATTTTGGCGACTCCGACTCCGACTACGGGCAGAACTGTCGACTCCGACCGACTCCGACTCCGACTCCACAGCCCTGGCCCTGACCGTCTTATCTCGCATCCCATACTTTGTCTGACCGTTCTGCTTCTCATCCTGCTCCCCGTATAGTCGTCATATATCCATTTATCCCGTGCCCTGTCTGTCTTGTTTCTCTGTTCCCCGTTTCCCGTCTCACAGTCTGGCTGTCCTGTTTCCTCTCCCGTACCCTGTTCCTCTGACTGTCCTGCCTCTCATCCCATCCCCGTCTGACCTTCCTCCCCCTGTCCTTGCTCCTGCGTGTCCGGCAGACCGTGAGATCGGCAGTGAGATCTCGGTGTCGCCGGTGCCGCCGCTGCCGTCATCGGACGGAGGCGGCGGCGGTGACCTGCGCCCGGCCCGCCGCCGACCTCTGGCCTCCTCCGCCTCACCGCCCTCCTCCGGACTGGTGGCCAGCACCTCGGCCTCGCTCTCCGTGCCACTCGGTAAATGAGGGGACTGTGGGCTGGGAGTAACCAACAGTGCCTCCTCCGCCTCACCGCCCTCCTCCGGACTGGTGGCCAGCACCTCGGCCTCGCTCTCCGTCCCACTCGGTAACTCGGGAGGGGAGTTGTGGGCACCCGACTGTGCCTCCGGCTATGGTGTTTTTGATAATTTCACTTGTTATAATTTTGAGAATATGTAGGCATGTGCTTTCTCTCCTTTGAAGAACTCGTATGACACTGAGCCCTTTGTTATATTATGGATTTGAACAGTTTTCTGTCATACCCTTCTCTTCTATTCCGTGCTCACTGTTCATTTGGCCTATGTGTTGCATCATGCAGATACAAAATGGCAGGTGACATAGGGAGATTAATCAGGGCATCTCCTGAATACTACGGTCGGCCATCACAGCATGTGCTTTTAGCAAGCGCGTCTCTTTTTTAGGTATGTCCTAACGAATTCAAACTCGATCCCTTGCCTTCTCTCTCGTTGATGACTCGTTTTGATTATGAGACAACCATGGCATCACGCTGGAATCAGGGATGTCTGCACATTGGTGGCACGGTGACGCGTCCAAATATCACCAGTAGTGGCGCAGCATTACCTACCTATCCACAGATACACTTTCACGGCTGGTGGATGGATCCACACTCCACTGGTCACCAGCTTGTCGGCATGAATGAACTCACTCACTGTACTGTTGTCCCTAGCGGCTGTGTTTTTGCCGCCCGGTAAAAAGTGGCCCGTTTTTACGCCTGCCCACGGCGCAAATGGGTGCGTGCGCCGCCGCGGTGCCGGCGCTCCTCTATCTGATGGCATGGCACGCCGAGTCCGGACCGAGAAGCGAGCCGCGTCATTGATCGCTGCGTTACCATGCGGATACCGGTCCCGGTGTCGATGGAACCGAGCGGCGGGTCGAGGCGCCGTGCCGAGGCAGAAGCCGTTGGCGGTGGGCATGGTGGTTTTGATGGAAGCTGGAGGCGCCGTGGTTTGATGGCAGCATCTGGCTTCAGGCATATTAGACTTGGTGGCGTGGTTCATTGAATGTTGTTTGCTGTCTCAAACCGACTGGACGCACATTGATACTTTTTGATGATGAGAAGGAAAGATTAGCTTCACTGGACCAGTCATGCTTGGCGAGTCGGTCTCCGTCGACAGCCACTGGCTCACCATCAGCCGTCTCTCGGTCCTTGGTTATCAGTGGAGTAGGTGCGCGCCACTCATTACATTCACGCCCTGGTGATTGCTTCGATAGACGCCAACTGTGCACCCTATCCGGCGCAGACACCTCCCGTGGTCTGGACGGACACATGGCGGGTGTGACAGACATCTGGGATTGGAAGTGATTCCAGAAGATTAAAAAATAAGCAAGTAATATAGGGTTTTTCTGGTAATCAGTGCTTAATGTTCACTGTTCAGTAGCTCGGTTTCAACTTTTTGAAAGATTCGTAGTGGTTCGTTTCTCGTCTTAGCGTTCTGTGTATGAACTCCGGTAACTTAACTACCGTAGCTGTTGATTAGCATTCTTGTTTTACTTTTTCATGCTGTTTTGTACGTTCTTTGAAAGTTGCGGCGAGAGTCAATATTTTCTTCTCCAGAATGGTTCAGCCCTTTTTTGTTATCATGCACGGGCACATATGCATTTGCTTATTACTGGCCGTTCATGCTAATTTATCAAGCTTATTTGATTTTTTCAGCCATTGTTCAGCTCAATGGCCGAAAAAATAAACAATATTTTTGGTAATCCGGAGCTGGCAATGACCGACTACCACTTGATTTCTTATCGCTCAGCTTGTAAGGCTGCGACACCCTAAGCTCATATCATTAATCCCAAGCCTCACGCGACTGTCGAGGAAACGCGCTGACCCAAAGCCCGCTCATATCAGTCACATTAAGGCCGTTTCACATCACAGCTGATTAAAAGCCCGGCCTCACCGGTTAGGTGCATGCCTGCTGCGCCAGACCGGTGCGTGCCGAGCTGTGTGACGTGCCAGGCGCGACCATGGAACGCAGAGGTCTGGCCGCGTGACACAATATGTGGCGGGCCGCGGCGTCCGCCTAATCGATGGTGATGTGTCGGCACTCGGCCGTGGTGTTGCCGCATGCCTGATGCGGCCGGCTGTTGTGACGCCTTTCGGTGAAGCGGGGATGGTCGGGCCACGAATGGGCGGATTGAGGACGGCATGAGGCTGCCATGATGTGTGTCCTGCCACCTGTGTCGTGCTGTGCTGCCAAAGTATGTGTGTGTTCTGTGTCGCGCTGTGATGTGGTATGGTGTGTCCTGTGTCGTTCCTTACTATGGTATGATGTGTATGGTGCTGCGATATGCTATGGTATTTACGAGTGTACTGCCGTGGTATGGCATCGTTGTGTCCATCATCGTCGTTACTGTCGTGTCCTTGGTATGTTGGTAGGTTGTCGGCCGTGCTGTGCCGTGGTATGTCGTGTCATGTGTCGCCCCGTGCCGAGTCTTGGTATGTCCTGTGTTGGCTATACCGTGGTATGCTCTCCTTTCTGTGCCGTTGTGTCTGGTATCGCGCCGCGAGGTGTCACGGGGGCGTGTCGCGCGCGGCCGTGTGCCGCAGCCTACCGCGGTGGGCGGCGGCCTCGCGCACCGTGCGCCGGCCTCCGGAGAGCGCCGCGCGCCCGCCGCCTTTGTGTGGCTCTCATGGCGTCGGCGATCGATAGCGACGGCAACAGGGCCGCGCATGCCGCCGCTGCCGCCGCGCCCCGCCTCCGTCCGCGGACTCGGGGACCTCGCGCCCGGTCACCGGGTCACCGGGGATCTGAGGAACAGTGACACAGGGTCAGAAAGGGATAGGGATGGGACGGGGACCTCGCGCTGGGTCACCAGGGAACGGGGGTCTGATGGTCAGGGTCAGGGAGATGGCCAGGAGATGGGACAGCTCTGAAGTACAGTGACACAGGGTTAGGGAGATAACGGGGATGGGACGGTTTAAAGGGACAGTGGCTCAGGGTCGGGGAGATGGCCAGGGCTGGGACAATATTAGGACAGTGGAAGCTAAGGGACGAGATGTTTCCGAGAGACAGCGGCCCAAGACCAGGAAAGTAGCGGTTATCAAACTGCTCCAGCTATTTTTCAATAGAAAAACACAATTCTAGCGAATAGTGTTTGTCTATTTTAAACAACCTGCGGTTATGGAGATGGCCGAGAGATTTGATATTCCTGAAGGACAATCCTACCGGGTCAGGTAAATGGCGTGGGGATAGCTGCTCCTGATCACGCAACGTCCATTGTCCATATAGAAACGGATTCCTTCGTTGCGGCGTTACACTGCGTTGATGACATTGCCCCTGGAATAGTGGCACTGGTCACCATGACGGCTGGAAGACGCGATGGTTTCCTAGGGCGTTTTGCTCAGAAAACCTCACCGGTCAGCACGGTTCGTCGGAAGGTCATCTCAGGCTCAAAAGAAACGGTATATACCATTCGAAAGCTGACGGAGAGCTGAATCCAAAAATGTAATTTTTATCAAAATCGATCGATGGCCTTTTTTGAAAATTGCGTTTTTGTAAAAACTTAATAACCTTTTATTCAACGGGCTGTCCCGGACATTCTTGAAAACATAAACATGTATTATTGAGTTCCAGTGAAAGCTGAACGCCAAAAGAACAATATTTAGCGAAGCAATATTTCCAAACATTAATATGCGTCTCCCACAGCCGAAAATAAGGCGCAATCACACATCTCAGTGTCACGATGGACTTAAGTCAGCCACACAGAAGCGTGAAATGACCCTTATCGACTCGCAGACCCGGCGCTCTCGGCCCGCCTGACCGGCCACGGAAAGAACGTTCGGCTCTCGTTCTACTAAACAAATGTCAAATTTGTCAGTTTAACTGTCCACATCGCTGTTAAAGTTATTCAGGATACCTGGGAAGAAAATTCATTGTTCTGCTTGATTTACAACATGCTTTAATTTACATTTTTCTTATACATGTTTTGTTCCATCCAGCTGCGATCAGTGCCCGCGCGGGGGAAGTGAGCGGGGTTTCACTGTCAGAGGCTGTACTGGTGACAGCTGCTCGGCCGTGCGACCGGTCAAAGGTTACCCTGCCCCGCCGGGCGCTACCCCCACTCCACCCGAACTGAGGCCGGTGCAACCTCTGACATTTCAGCGCGGCCAATTTTCCTCTCGTATATGGGCATGATACCAAGCTCAATTGAGCAAAGTAGACATGAACAAATGCAAATTAATGCATGATGTGAAGATGACAGAACAATGAATTTTCTTCACAGGTATCCTGAATAACTTTAACAGCGATGTGGACAGTTAAACTGACAAATTTGACATTTGTTTAGTAGAACGAGAGCCGAACGTTCTTTCCGTGGCCGGTCAGGCGGGCCGAGAGCGCCGGGTCTGCGAGTCGATAAGGGTCATTTCACGCTTCTGTGTGGCTGACTTTGGTCCATCGTGACACTGAGCTGTGTGATTGCGCCTTATTGTCGGCTGTGGGAGACGCATATTAATGTTTGGAAATATTGCTTCGCTAAATATTGTTCTTTTGGCGTTCAGCTTTCACTGGAACTCAAAAATACATGTTTATGTTTTCAAGAATGTCCGGGACAGCCCGTTGAATAAAAGATTATTAAGTTTTTACAAAAACGCAATTTTCAAAAAAGGCCATCGATCGATTTTGATAAAAATTACATTTTTGGATTCAGCTCACCGTCAGCTTTCGAATGGTATATATCGTTTCTTTTGAGCCTGAGATGACCTTCCGACGAACCGTGTCAGTCTGTTGGCGGCTCGGTCATAATTTGCCGACCTTTCTTGGGTGCGCTTTGCGCTGGTTACTGCGCGACTTTATGTTACTTTCCGGCCTAGCTTCGGAAAGAGTCGAGAGCGCCGGAAGGATAATTGCGGCTTTATGAAAGGGCACAGGATACGGCCGGCCCTTTGTACTCTGAAGGGCTCCCGGTGAATGGAGGACTGATCGGTATTTGTTGGACGAGAGCGGCTGAGCCGTGTGAGCGCCATTCATGTGTCGATAGGCACCTGTCGACCGGCGGCGCCCGGCGCGAGCGGTGCGCGTGCCACGACAGGTGCCCCCCGACAGGTCCCCGGAGCCCAGAGCGGCTCGGAAGGACTCTCCCGGACCCCGGGAGGGCCGCCGGAGATGTGAGCCGTGCTCACAGCGGTGTGCATGCAAACGAGTCACGGGAAACCACCTGCACTACTCGCGTGAGATCGGCGGCATAGATGCCGGGCGGAACTCGGCTTAATTTTGATCGGGTAATACCGGTGCTGTGTGCCGCTGATCATGCGCCGTTTATCCGACTCGGTTGCGTTGCACTTGCGTTTTTTATTGCTGCATTGCTTTCTGTATATTATTTGAAATCTGAAAAGTTACTTGTCACCTGCATTAAAATTGTATGCTTGAGGTGTGCATAAGATTCCAGAAGTACGTGCATGATTTATTGATCTTCTTCAGCCTTATTCGGTCTTACAAGCTTTTAAATCGAACTTTGATTTTTTCGAGGTCATTCGTTTTAACAATGTGGGCATAAACAACTTCATGACAAGTAGGTATGTATGGAACACAGATCAAAAGAGCATGGGAAAAAACGTGTTGTTTTGTTAACATGTTTGATGTTGCAGCTAAAGCCAGTATGGATGCCGTCTTGAGTTGTTCGGACTTCGGCTCCGAAATTTGTTTGAACAAAAACTTATCATATCCGCGCGCGAGCGATCGACAAACAAGGAAAGGCTGCCCTGTTATCAACTCGATAGTGGAAGGGTAATTTGGCTAAAATAGTTGCACAACACTGGTTCAAAATCACTCTGCCAGCATCTTGTGAGAATAGATGTGAGCGTAAAGGGACCCTCCCACCTTAACATTAGATTTGAGTTGAGATAGCCAAATTGGTGGCCATGGCCTGAAAATACCGGTTTGGGCACTCACAACATCGAAAAATGCTTTAATTCGGAGATATCGAATTTAAAACTTGCAGTTTTCGGATTCTAAGGGGCTAATGCATTGGTATGCCCCCTTAGAATTTGTGACGTCAGCGGAGATCCAACGATTTTAAATCTTTTACTAAAACGTTTGGTAGCAAGCGGTGGTATATGCTGCTTTGCGCGCAACAAATGCCGCACTTTCAAATAAAGTCGCTAGGAACAGCGGAGGTCCCAAAAAGTAAACAAAAGTAAAAGTCTAATATCTTGAAAACCGGTGAATATTTTTCGATGAAATTTGGTAGATATTCGTTTTTGCTCTTTCTGAACCGAGCGACATCACTTTCATGCCAATTCATTAACTTTTTGAAGGTGGGAGGGTTCCTTTAACCGCGGAACAGCATGAGAGGGTTTATACATTGTACCCGGTCAACTCAACTCACAACAGGAAACCGTATAGAATATTCAAACGGCTAGGGGGGAGGGGGATCCTGCAATCGACATCAACTGACATCCAATGGAATATGTTGGTGACCAACCCGGCGAGCCGGGCGTCGAAGCGCTGCACGTTGCGTTGTGAACACAACGATATTCGAATATTGGAGCGTCAGCGATTATAGTGTTTTTATTAGCACCTGAAAAGCGTAAACAAATTATTGGAAAGCCATGCTTATCTGCAGTGGAAGGTTATTTTCTTAGTTATCGCATTCGGCCCATCCAGCCCAGCACAGCATGCAACATAGCCTAGCTGTTAACCCACGAGCCGCTGGGGGGGGGGGCATAAAGTTGCCCCCCCTTTACGTTTTGTGATATATCTCCGAAACCTGATGAGCTACGAGCGTGAAACTTGGCATAGCTTCAAATGAATACTTAGGCAATGTTTGAGGAAAATTTGGTGGTTGTAGCACCTAAGATGACGTCACAGTGACGTCATAAAGTTTTGTCGTTTTCCGATATGGACCGTTTCTGATGACGCTGAGCATGAAACTCAACTGTAAATGAACTAGACAGCACCTGCTGTCATCCTAAAATATCTAACTACACTTCCATCTAGTTTCTGACCAATAATCGGCCCTTTATATGCGGTCCCATATATCCGATGTATCGTGAGGAATATGAGAGTCGCAAATCTATAATTTCACTTATGACGTCACTATGACGTCATTTCAAATGGGAGCGACACCAAATTTGGACACAACCTCGGCTAGGTATTCAGGAAGATGTGTGCAAAGTTTCGCTTCTCTATCTCTTCGCGTTGCGACGATATCGTCGCAGAAGTAAAGGGGGGGCAACTATATGCCCCCCCCCCCAGCGGCCGGCGGGTGGCGCGGAGGCCCAGCGGCCGCCGGGTTAAGTTTGCCGGGCATCTATTTTACCCTTTTTATTTAATTTCTTTCGGCCTGCTACTCAATGCCCTTTCAGAAGACAACGTTGCGGTGGTTGTAATCGATCCGGCATAGATATGGTTTATTTACAATCAGTACATTAAAATTAGCCAGTTTTAGTTATACTGCTTTTACAAATCTTGCAATAGATATGTGTTACAAATGTCATGCAAACCATCTTTTCCCCTTACCAAGATTCACAAAGATTGCTATATAGGTTATCTTAGTGTTATCCGGCTGATATGAGATGTATCCGGTCTGTTTAATGTCGCTGTCTGGTTACGCACGCACTTCATTCATAGTGAACTCATTCATCCACTCGGCCTGGCATATCGCGTGGGAACTCAGCCTTTGACCCGGCCGAATCCGATCAGACTGTCTTTGATGTCTGGTTCTTGGAGCTGCCAGGAGTCCTATGAGATCCTTCGCTCATTTCTCCTCGACTTTAGAACTCGATCGTGCTGTCCTGACTTTGTTCCACACTTATTTGTCACAACAAATCCTAAATCTCCGTAGATTTGCCGATGATGACACAGTGGCGGCACATACCTTTTTGCCGCTACAGGCAATGGTTTGACTTTGAATCACAGAATGAAAACAATTCGAGGCAAATTTTAGGTCTTCAAACGCTCTTTTGCTGATGTGTCGTCAAAGTTTACCTCAATGGTATCGTCCCTTTAGATTACCCAAACGGCAAACATTAACAAAGTCATTATAGGTACTCTTCGGTTATCTTAATTTACCTACTGTTTTTATTTATTCATAACACTTGCATAGCTCTCTCCTATCATTGCTATCAGTGTGCATCAAATTATACATTTTAGGCATGACCTCCTCTGTCTTCTTTGGATCCTCTAAAAAGTTGATTAGATATGATGCGGGGTGCCTTGATGGGATCATGTCCTGCAGATACTTCAATTCGTGTCGACAAAAATAAACGCTTTTGTTTAATTAGACTTGTGTCTGCATTTTGTGGGCAAGGCTTTCGGCAACAAGTGCATTGTTATTTTCAGAAATTGGGCATGAACTCGGGCTCCCGCTCGAAAATTGAACGGAATGCCTACTCAAAGACGAACTAACTAGTGGTTCGTTCATATTGCAAGAGAAAAGCTTTTATGCCGCTTTTTGCGAATGAAATTTATCGGATTGCCTCCTTCATTGGCTTTCGTTGGCTCTCATTCAAAATATTAATTAAATTTCCCTAGCTATTCGTCTTGAATCAGCAATTGATTTCTCAGTGTCCGGGCCTAAACTTTATAGAAACTTAGGCTCCCGAATGCACGGTTTCGAAAATTGTTGAGAGTTTGTTCGCCAGGCTGAGCTATGTAGCACTGTGGGTCAAGACTGACGCCATATTTGTTTTCATTTTCCTTACATTCCCATGCAATTTCCGTCCTGCCTTGCTACTTTTTAGGATCCAATAACATTTTAGGGATGATTCTGACAATAAGCTCAATAGAACATCGACGCTGCACCCCCTGGGCGGGAGAGGCGGTCCTTTCCAGCCGCGCGCCGGCGCCGCCAGACGGCCCGAGCGCCGGAACCCGTCTGCACCCCTCTGTCGGCCATTTTGGCACCCCCAGCGTGCCCGCAAAATGCACGCGCGTCCAGCCGCCCGCCATGTTCGGCAGTGTTGCAGAGAGCAACATGGCGGCGTCGGCGGGCGGGCCGGCCGGCCGCGCGCCATGGGCCGGTCGGCCGACAGCTGAGCTGAGCGCTGCCCGCCACCCGGCCTTGAACGTGAACGTGGTGCGCGCGGCGCGACCAGTGGCGGCGGCGGGCGCGCGGCGGCGGGGTGGCTCCGTGCGCGCCGGCCATGGACACCATCACCTCGATCGGAGTGTTCGGTACGCGCTGTGGCCTCTCTGGTGGTGGTAGCTGTGGATCTCAGCTCCGTTGGTGCTTGGTGTTGTGACGTGTGCCCTGTGCCGTGTCGTGTGCTCCGTTGTGCTCTGTGCGTGTGCGTATGACCTCTGTCGTGGTCGGTAAGCGTGTCTGTCGCCGCGGTGTCTGAGTGTGTACTGACCCTGGGTCACACAGCTCGTGTTGGATCCACTGACCCTATCTTGCGCCACGTTTGATGGGAGGGCTGCGCCGGCTGCCGCCGCTCCACGTGGACAGAGTGACTCACGGCATCAGGAACTCGTGCCCCCGCCCCCGCCGGTGCGCGGACAGTGGCCGACGTGACTGACTCACGGCCGACTGTGACTTGACTCACGACAGACTGCGACTGTGTGTTGGACTGTGGGTGGTGGTGTAGACTATGGGCCTTCCCCTCCGCTGCGCGGCGCTCTGTGGCCCGGTGTGTTCAGTGACCTCCAGACGGTACGCTGTTCCCTGTGGTATTTGGTGAACCACCTCCACTTCGCCCGGCTGACGTAACGCCGCGGATGCCCTAACAACCCCGTTCGTCTGTTCCCAGGTCAAGCGCCGCACAATGAAACCGAACTCGGCTCAAAAATGCTACAGATCCAGTCGAAACGGTTCTACATTGACGTCAGCAAAACCGCCGGGGCCGGTTCGTCAAATTGCCGAGGTGAGGCTGCCATGTGCTCGCCGGTCGGATTGGGCTGGCTGAGGGGCGGGCTGGTGGGCGTGGTGGCCGGCTTATGAACCCCGCGTGCCG